>NC_084829.1:62475277-62776799 GCF_033115175.1 Lepus europaeus | reverse complement strand
AGAATCCTGTAACAATGGGAACTGTGTCATGTATTTTGTTCTGATCTACCGACTATACATTTGGCAGTACCATAAAATAATGAAAAATTATTTAAACACGATATAGAGTAATTTAAGATAAAATTATTCTGTTAAGCTCTAGTTTCTTTCATTATTCCATCTAGTTCATCCTTTAAACCACATTGTTTTTTTTTTCTCAGATTTTTAAAAGAGGTTGCATTTTTTGCCCCTGAGGTTGATACACATTCTAGCAATATGCAAAGTCTAGTATGCCTAGTAGGTTTAGAACACAGAAGAGAAGGCAGGGAGTCCAGGGCAGAATGTATCAGAATGGCAGATCTCTAGGGCTTGTTCTGCCCTGTGGCTTGAGGTATTGTGTTCCGAATGCCAGGTGACTTCACTTAAGTATTTGGAACAAAAACTAATATCACCTCTTTATACTTTGAAAATAAAACTATTTAGGCTGCTCTGCTAAGCATAGAATATAGCAATATTTTTTCAAATATATGTATTTACTTATTTGAAAGCAGAGTTACAGAGAGGCAGAGGCAGAGAGAGAGAGAATCTTCCATCTGTTGGTTTACTCCCCAAATGGCCAATCCAAAGCCATGATCCAGAAGCTTCTTCTGGGTCTCCCACGTGGGTGCAGGAACTCAAGCACTTAGGCCATCTTCTACTGCTTTTCTAGGCATAGCAGAGAGCTGGATTGGAAGTGGAGCAGCCAGGACTTGAACCGGTGCCCATATGGGATGCCAGCACTGCAGGCGGAGGCTTTACCTGCTACGCCACAGCACCGGCCCTTATAACTGTACTTTAACTTTTGAATGAGTGATAGTGATTCCTTTGGTTAAGTAAATACTTTTTCAGAGTTCTTGATATCATGTTATCATATTTCTTAAGAAGGTTACATATAATTATTTGTATTTCATGCAGCAACTAGTTTTGAGTATTAATTGATATTTGTGAAGTACTTGGTACCTGAGACAAAGGGAATGATAAATATAAGTGTGCCTTGAATATTTGTAAATCATCTGTTCATGTGTGAGCATGGAAATTATACTCCTAGGTTGTTGTTTAAACTATGGATTCACAATTGCCAACATTTAGTTCAGCTCTGGAACTGTCCAATGATCAAATTATATTTTCTTATAGTTCTTTGTCTTTTCTTTTAACTATTCTTTCTTGCTTTCCAATTCTTCAACAAACCATTTACCTTTTCTTTCATCCAATAACCTTACCACATATTTCTCAGGGACAAAAGGATTGTAGCAATCACAGCTGACATTAAATTTCATTTTTCTAGGAACTTTTCAAAGTACACTTCATTAGTCTTCTTAACAATTCTTCAAATGGGTTTATTTTTTATTGCTACTAAATAAATGAAGAAAAGTGACATGCAAAAGGTGTAATGACTACATAGCTTGTTAAAGGAAAAACAGGAAATTCAGATTTGAACTCAGTCTAACATAAAAGCCCTGTTCTGTTAATCACTCTCCTACCCATATAAATTTGAGAACTTCAAAGCATCAGTTTTTGTTTTTTGCTAGGGTTCCTGCTCCCAGCAAAGCCCAATCCCTCTTCACATTTCCATGGAGCTTGACAATATTCATCTTCTGTTTTTTGGCTCCAGTTGCTCATCCCATGAGTATTTAAATAGTTATAGCATTTTGCATATCTGCACATCTTTTCCCATAGCAACTATTTATTTCAGAGGCAACAGTCGTCAAGTATCTGTTACCATGTAGCATATATTTTCCTTTTAAAATGAGTTTCAGTTCCCCCACCAAAAATGAATACAGACATCTTATTGTAAGATGCTACACATAAAACTATAATTCCTTCTATTATTTCTATCTTTAGGCAGCTTTCCATAAGCGACTACTCTTTTTGAAAAAAGCTTATTTGTTTATTTGAGAGGCAGAGTTACTGGCAGAGGAAGAGAGCTTCCATTCGTTGGTTTATTCCCAAATGGCTACAAAGGCCAGAGCTGGGGCAGTCTGAAGCCAGGCGCTAGGAGCATCTTCTGGGTCTCCCACATGGATACAAGCCCAAGCACTTGGGCCATCTTCTACTGCTTTCCCAGGACATTAGCAGGGAGCTGGATCAGAGGTGGAGCAGCCAGGACTCAAACTGACCCTCAATGGGATGCTAATTACACAGGCGAGGGCTTAACCTATTAAGCCACATTGCCAGCTCTCTCATATCTTTGAGCTTTATTTGGTAGTTATATCTCCATGACTCTTTAATTTATATCTTCATAACCATTATCTTTTTTATTCATAATTGGTATCCACTGCTTTTACACTGTAGTCACCTGAATATATCCCCAGTATCTCTAGCTTTGTATATCTTAAGTTGAATTCAGAGTTCAATCCCTATCACTATCTCTATTTGTTTCTCACCTCAGGTATATTTTGTGCTGCCAATGGTCTACTGATACTCATTTCCACACTTCCCTGTGTAGCAAGGGCTGGAAGTCTGTACATCCTCAGATGGTTTCATTTATGTGTCAGCTTTATGACACCACGGAGTATCCAGATAGTTCTGACTATTTATGTGAGAGTGTTTTTGGATGAAATTAACATTTACATTGAAAGACTGAGTAAAGTAGATTGCCCTCACTCTTATGGGTGACCCTAAATCAATGAGTTTAAAGTCTACATTAAAAAAAAGAAGAAGAAGGATAACATCTCCTCAGTCAAGAATTCTCTACCTGACAGCTTTCAGTTTGGCCATTGGCCTTTCTGGGTCTGTCCCTTGGCATTTGAACAGCAGCGACATGATCAGCTCTCCTCAGTCTATGGTTTGTGAGTCCCCCCTTTGCATGCTGGGATTGCTACCCTCCTCAATCACATGAACCAAATCCATAAAAAGAAAAATAGTCAGCCGGCGCCGCGGCGGCGCCAGCACACCAGGTTCTAGCCCCGATTGGGGCGGCGGATTCTGTCCTGGTCACTCCTCTTCCTGTCCAGCTCTCTGCTGTGGCCCGGGAGTGCAATGGAGGATGGCCCAAGTCCTTGGGCCCTGCACCCCATGGGAGACCAGGAGAAGCACCTGGCTCCTGCCTTCGGATCAGCACCATGCGCCAGCCGCAGAGTGCCGGCTGCGGCGGCCATTGGAGGGTAAACCAATGGCAAAGGAAGACCTTTCTCTCTGTCTCTCTCTCACTGTCCACTCTGCCTGTCAAAAAGAAAAAAAAAAAAGAAAGAAAAAGAAAAATAGTCAATTAGTCCTATAGGTTCTGATCTATGGAAAATGCCAAGTAGTATGACCAGATTTCCCAGACTGACCCTCATCAACATGACTTTTTATTCCATCAATGAGATGTGTTTGAAAGGAGTTTTAAGCCTTTTTATTGTAACGTGAACTTAAAATGTTATCACAAAAACTGAAATAAAAAAAAGAAAGGGAGAATGAAAGAGGATGAGAGAGAGGGGTAGGAGGGAGGCAGGGAGGGAAGAAGGGAATTGTATCTACAAATCACACTCCCTCTCTCTCTTTATGTCTCTGCCTCTCTCTGTAACTCGTCTTTCAAATAAATTTTAAAAAATGTATTAAAAAAAACTAATACTGGCACAGACAAGACCATAGAACAATTAATAAGAAATCTAGAGTAAAGTTATTGTCCATCACCATTCATTTTAAAAGTTGAATTTTTTTAAATGATTTATGTATTTATTTGAAAGTCAGAGTTACATATAGAGAGGAGAGTCAGAGAGACAGAGAGGTCTTCCATCTGATGGTTCACTCCCCAATTGGGTGCAATGCCCAGAGCTGTGTCAATCAGAAGCCAGGAGCCAGGAGCTTCTTCCCAGTCTCCCATGATGGTGCAGGGGCCCAAGGACTTGGGCCATTTTCTGCTGCTTTCCCAGGCCATAGCAGAGAGCTGGATCAGAAGAGGAACAGCTGGGACTTAAACCGGTGCCCATAGGGGATGCCTGCGCTTCAGGCCAGGGCTTTAACGCACTGTGCCAGAGCGGCAGCCCCTAAATAATGGGATTTTGAAAAGAGCAACTTGTTTATTAATTTATTAGAAAGGCAGAGCAACACAGAAGTAGAAGGGGGAGGAATGAGGGAGGGTAGAAGGGTGGAGGAGGTAGTGGAAGAGGAGGGGAAAGAGAGAGAGAGACAGAGAGAGAGAGAGAGAGAGAGAGAGAGAGACACTTCCATCTGCTGGTTCACTTTCCAAATGAGTGTAACAGCTAGGACAGGATTATGCAGAAGCCAGAAACCAGGAACAACATTCTGTTCTTCACATGGGAGCGGGGACCAAGTATTCGAGTCATCCTCTGCTGGTTTCCCTGGTATATCACCTGGAAGCTGCACCAGAAGCCGAGCAGCCAGGAATCACACAAGAACTTCTACGTGGGGACTTCTGGCAATGCAAGCAGCGGTATAACTCATTGTACTACAATGGGAGCCCCTTAATGGCAGGATTTTTAGTCATTTCTAGTTGCATGATTGCAGCAATGGAAACAAATATTCTGATCATTCGGATACACAATGAGTTAACAAATACTTAAGCTGATGTTCCTGAATAATCAGCAGTGGCTTTATTTTTGGCACACATGCTTTTTTTTTTAATTTATTTATTTATTTATTTTTCTTTTTGACAGGCAGAGTGGACAGTGAGAGAGAGAGACAGAGAGAAAGGTCTTCCTTTGCCATTGGTTCACCCTCCAATGGCCGCCGCAGCCGGCGCTCTGCGGCTGGCGCATGGTGCTGATCCAAAGGCAGGAGCCAGGTGCTTCTCCTGGTCTCCCATGGGGTGCAGGGCCCAAGCAGTTGAACCATCCTCCACTGCACTCCCAGGCCATAGCAGAGAGCTGGCCTGGAAGAGGGGCAACTGGGACAGAATCCGCCGCCCCGACCGGGACTAGAACCGAGTGTGCCGGCGCCGCTAGGTGGAGGATTAGCCCGTTGAGCCAAGGTGCCGGTGGCACACAGCTAATTGAATTACATATGTGACTCTCTGTTAGTCTCTTTGAAGAGATAAGTATTCAGTCAGTTTCCCTATGAAGATTGCTGAATTGAAACTTAGAATTACCTATGATCGGATTGATATAACAAAGTACAACATACTTTTGCGTTAAATAATAAAAATTTATTTTCTCAGGTTTCTGCAGGACCTATGCTTAAGGTGTTAGCAGGGTGATGTCTTCTGAGAACTAGTTGGATTATATATTACTCTTTTGTGTCCTCACATGTAAGTCTGTGTCCTGATTTCTTCTCTAAAAAAAATCATTCATTTTGGATTGGGGCCCACCCAAACAACCTCATTCAACTTTAATTATTGTCATTGAACACCCTACTTCCAAATATAGGCACATTCTGAACACTAAGGTTTACAACTTCAGCATTTAAATTAAGGAGAGAAGTGGCACAATTCAGCCCATATAAATAAATGAGTGTTAGCAAAAACTTGTTTGTTTAGAATGTGATGTACCAAGGGAATCAGCAGTCATCAATTGTGCTTGGCAGAGCCTCAAAGGCAGGCAGAGAAATGGCAAAGCTTTATAGAGGTAAAAACGAAGAGCTTCAGGTGTGCCTTTATTAGAAACTATAGGGGTTGAAATGTGAGGGTATTAAATAAAAATCTCAACTTTAATATTCACTTCAAAAATTCCTTATAATCACACATTATTTCCTTTTTATTACTTATAATTAATTTCTCATACAGAGAACTTCACATTCTTAAAAAGCAACTGATAATATTATCTTGTATATTTTTCTAATTAAAAATTGGTAGTATTTATCCTGTTATATTTTCAGTATAAAACTATGAAATTGGAATTTTTAAGATGAAATTGAGGGAAAAAGTAAATTAATAAATTATGGAGATCCTTTTTTAAAAATTATGCTTATTTATTTGAAAGTCAAATAAAACAGAAAGAGAAAAGACAGATGACTTGATGGGGGAAAGAGGGCGAGAGGTGGGGAGTGAGGGAAAGGAAGGGAAGAAGAGAGAGAGAGAGAGAGAGAGAGAGAGAGAGAGAGAGAGAAATCTCCTACCCACTGTTTTACTCTCCAAATGCCCACACCAGCTGAGGCTGGGCCAGGCCAAAGCCAAGCCAGGAACTCAGTCCAGGTCTCCAATATAGGTGGTAAGGACCCAACCACTTGAGCATCCCTGGTGCACATTTGCTAAAAGCTAGAATTGGGAGCAGGGCTGGGACTCAAATCCTATCACTCAGATATGGGTTGCAGTGATCCCAAGCAGTGTTTTAATTCTTTCACTACTCATTCCTGAAGCTGTTTTTTTAAAAATTGTAAAACTAACCCCACCGAAAATATGTATATGAGAAGATCAAAAAACAAAGGTAGGGTCTACATCATTTAGGTTTTCTAAAAATAACATTGCTGTATAATTTTTACATTGTTAATGATAATTACTTTAGAGATTTTTAGTTAGATCTGTGCTCCAGAACAGCAAACTTCAGGAATATTTCTTATTGTCCCGTTGTGAAATCTGGGCAGTGTTGCTGGATTTTCACGTTTGCACGTTTAACTGTGAAGTGCTTTTGATACATAGCTTGAGAAAACAAGTGACAAATGTGATATTACATTGCTTCTTGAAGTAATGCACCAGGGAATGTAGCTGTAATACTTCATGTTTTGATCTAATCTTGAAGAAAGTCTTAAGTCAGAACAAGACGAATTAGATAAAATTAATTCACCAGACCATGGCAGAACAAAGCAAGCACTCTAATTTCGTGTCCCAAAACATGAGTATCAGACAATTTGGGATCAAAGATAAACATTATGAATTCAGATCATTCAGATTTAGGAGGAATAAGAAAGCTTTAAATATATATTAAAACAAATATGAATTCTATTATGTCCTGACTTTTATTGACTATAATATCAGGATTTTTATTTTAAATGATTTGTGACTTCTCATTGTATTAAAACATGATAGGCATATAAATTAATTAAATTGTTTTTATTTTTCTACAAAATTGAAAAAATATTTTAAGCCTTAAAAATTATTTTTATGAATTTATCATAATACCAGAAGTACAAGGTAACCATGCTTCCCTCATCTTTTTTTCCTTTACTTTTTGCAATCTCACATTTTAAATTTACTTTATAATCACAGGCTTAGCGCATCACTAACCATAATGTTCAAAAGTAAACAACAGAAAGACCACTGTTCAACAGGAATAAAAACAAGAGCTATAAACAATAATCTGTCTTTTAAAATTCAGTCTATGAAACCAGTTTTCCTTTTATTAATAAAATGTTAAAAAAGAAATACAAAATAATAATTTACTTGTATAGAGTGCTTAATAAATTCCTAGTATAGTTCTAAGCGTTTTAATTCTATTTACTAACACAATTCACACAGATTTAACGAACCCCCTTCCAAGTTTGAAGAATTTACACCAACAAAAGAGATTTTATCAACTATGTTAATGAAAGGTATAAAAAGTCAAGATGTCCTAAATCTTAATGATGAAGCAGAAGGTTAATATATAAATGGGTACTGAAAGTGGCTCTTAATTAGATAGCTCTAATCTACTTATCTCTCTTTCCTTTCAATCACCAGTAGGCACCTGATGATTCCTGCCCTCAGCTCTGGCAACCAGCCCAAAAATGCATGCCAACTGTGTTTACCAACAATGAACAACAAACAGATAATTAATAGACAAGAGATCTGTTATGACTTTATTGTTTATGGTGCTAATGAGGAACTCCCATTCCATTTGAAATTATGATTTAAGGCTCATATTTGCATACTAGAACTGAAATAATTCCTTTTCTGTAATCTGAATTTGGGGAGTCAGATCTTGCTGTAGCTATGCCTTTCTGGTTTAACAAGATTATAATGAACTCCTAGGCCACATTTAATCTTCTTTGAGCAGTGTTCCAGTTAATCCCATATTAAAATTCTGAATTTAACACAAATCTTTGTATTGACTGATTCATTAAATTACTGAAAAATATTTAGGAGTATTTTAATATAACAGATCTTGGTAAATGTGTACAATGTGTTGGTAATAGCATAAGCGTTTTCGCTAATCTCTTGAAGTTATTTCCTCTAATAGATAAAACTCCTGTTTTCCTTTGGAGAGAGGGAGGGAGAAAGGGAGATAGAAAGAATGCCCCGAATGCCTGCACCAACTGAGGTTATGTCATACTGAAGTCAGGAGCCCAGAACTCAATCCAGGCCTCCCACATGGGCAGCAGGAGCTGAAAGACTTGATCTATAAACTGCTGCCTCTCAGGGGTGCAGGAAGCTGGATAGGAAGTAGAGCTGGGACTCAAACCCAGGGATGTTTCCAAGGACATGTCTTAACCAATGTGCTAAGCTTTATCCCTGAATTAAGAGTTTAGACAGAACTTCATAAACATGTGTAAGGTTATCCAGACTTTCCAAGGTGCCACAAAAGAATCACAGCTTGTTCATGCATAGTTCTACTATGGAGAGAACATAACAAATGAAAACTCTGTAATGCATTCATCTTTTTAACAAAGGAGAGCATGAACATATTAACAGGCTATTGGAAAGCAAGTTATTTCCTAAGTTTCACTAATAATATAGTTTTATTAGAATTAATTAAAGGGTCCGTTAAGCGGCGGCTATATTGCTAAGTATCATAATGTACAACAAACACAAGGAACAGAAAAGAACAAGCAATCCATGTGGCCCTAACTAGTTTTATCTTTACCTACATACATGATTGCCTAGAAAATTATGTGGAAATGTGTTCATTTTTTTTTCCAGAACTTCCTATGATATATAAGGAAACTATGGTATAACATATGGTATATGGCAGAGGCTAATTCAAGATGGCAGGTATATTCTATTACTGGAGCTGATTAGGGATGAGGTGTGGAAAACAAAAAGCATGAATTGGGGCCAGTGCTGTGGCACAGCAGGTAAAGCTACTGCCTGCAGTGCTGGCATCCTTGACGGGCATTTGTTCAAATTCCGGCTGCTTCACTTCCAATCCAGCTCCCAGTCAGTGCACCTGGGAAAGCGGCAGATAATGGCTCAAGTCCTTGGGACCCTGCACTCACGTGGGAGACCCCGAAGAAGCCCCTGACTTTGGATCAGCCCAGCTCTGGCTGTTAGGGACATCTGGGGAGTGAACCAGTGGGTAGAAGACCTCTCCTTCTTTCTCTGTCTCCCTCTCTCTGTAACAGTGACTTTCTTTTTTTAGATTTATTTCATTTATTTGAAAGTCAGAGTTACACAGAGAGAGGAGAGGCAGAGAGAGAAGATAGAGAGAGAGAGAGAGAGGTCTTCCATCCACTGGTTCACTCCCCAGGTGGATGCAATGGCTGGAGCTGTGCCTTTCTGAAGTTAGGAGCCAGGAGCTTCCTGCAGGTCTTCCACGTGGGTACAGGGGCCCAAGGACTTGGGCCATCTTCCACTGCTTTCCCAGGCCATAGCAGAGAGCTGGATCAGAAGAGGAGCCGCTGGGACTTCAACCGGTGCCCATAGGGGATGCTGGTGCTTCAGGTCAGGGCTTTAACCCACTGCACCACAGCACCGACTCCCCCAATGACTCTTTAAAAGAAAACTATTACTTGTTCAAAATTCAAGAATTTTGTTCCACTGGTTTCCTTTACTGTTAGGGAAAGAGTTGCAGATTGGTGCCTCCTCACTTGGGACACAATAAATGTTAGGGAAAGAAGCGCAGAATAGAGAAGAGGCAGTGTACAAATTTACAGCCAGATTGAATTTATTTAGAGAAAATAAATTTGCAGAGCTGGGTTACCAACTGCTTGCGTGCATAGCATGGGACATGTGGCAGAAGTTCCCAACCTCCAGGGTCCGGGCTTTTTAATATTTTAGGAGGGCTAGGGATGGGGGTGGGGGTAGGGGGCAGCAGGCAGAGGGGAATTCCTGGACAACAATGACTTTCAAATAAAATAAATCTAGAAACCAAAGTAATTGTGTTTTAGTTTAGACAGATTTAAACATTTAATAAATGGTTGAAATTTTTTAAAAAAAATCATGAATCCATTTTGATTCCAGTTGACATAGGAGTTATCTTTTTATAATCTTCTTTTTGAAAAATTGTGTTTGCCTTAGGGATCCACTAACTTTCTGCTTATGTATGGATAATAAATAATTTAGGATTTTCAGCGATGCACTAATACAACAATGTGAATGCAGCTAAAGAACAAGCATATTCAATACTTAAACTAGTAGACATGACAGTGTTTTGGAAAAAAAATTTTGCTTTTTAAAAAATGTTTTACTTGGGGTGCCAGCACTGTAGAGCCATGTGGGCTCCAGTACAAGTCCCAGCTGCTCCACTTCTGATCCAGCTCCTTGCCAATGCACCTAGGAAGGCCTGGGAAAGCTCTTGGGCGCAAGCAGCCAAGTGGGAGACCCAGAAGAAGCTTCTGGCTCCTGGCTCTGGACTGGCCTAGACCAGTCGTTGTGGCCATTTGGAGAGTGAACCAGTGGATGGAAAATATCTCTCTGTCTCTCCTTCTCTCTGTAACTCTGCCTTTCAAATAAATAAATAAATAAATGAATCTTTTTTTTTTTAATGTTTTACTGGGACCAACATTATGGAGCAGTGGGTACAACTACTGCCCGCATTAATGGCATTCTATATAGGCTTTGGCTCATATGTCTGTTGCTCCACTGCTCATGGTCTGGGAAAAGGACCCAGAATATGGCCCAAGTATGCCCCTGCCACCCATGTGAGAGATCCAGATGAAGATCCTGGGTCCTGACTTCAGCCTGGTCCAGCCCTTGCTGTTTTGGCTAGCTGGGGAGTAAACTAGCAGATGAAGATCTCTTTCTCTCTCTCTCCCTCTCTTTCTGTAACTCTTTCAAATAAATAAATGAAGTCCTTTAAAATGCTTTACTGAAATAATAACACATACCACGTAGTTTACCATGGAAAGTGTACAATCCAATGCTTTCTACTTTGTTCAGAGATTTGCAACCATTACCATAACCTATTTTAGAACCCTTTTGCCATCTAATGGATGAAGTAATGCTTGTAATTATTCTCCACCCCCCCCCCAACACCTATCTTCCCTATCTGACTACTAACTCCATTCCCAGGGCATCACTTACTTTTTTTCTCTTTTTATGTATTGGCCTATTGTGAAAATGCTTATTTTCTTAAGTATTTTTATATTTAATTGCAATGATATATCCTTTGAATAACATAAATCCTCTCCCTCCCATCTACTTCAGCTTCTGTAAACTGCCACTCTACATTCAACGCCTAATGAGATAGCTTATTTTAGACGACACATTCTTATGTAAGTAAGATCATGTGATATTTGTCTTTCTGTGCCTAGCTTATTTCATGTCATGCCTTACAAGTACATCCATGCCTTCACAAATGAAAGGATTTTGGTTTTCTTCACAACTGAGTGGTATTCCTTTTTTCACCTGTAATTTTTTCTGTATCCATTCATCTATTGATGTACACTTAGGAGGATTCCATATTTGGGTTATTGTGAATAGTGATACAGTAAATACAGAGATGAAGATTAATTGCTATTGTATACCCACACACAATTATCAGAAATGATGGAAATGGTGGTAGTCCTGTTTCAATTATTGAAGAATCTTCATACTGTTTCTCATAATGATTACATAATTAGTTTACATTTCCATTGACAGTATATAAGTGTTTTCTTTCTGCAGATTCCTGCTGACACTTATCCTGTCCACATCCCATGTTAGAATATCTAAATTTGATTCCTACCACAGTTCTTAATCCAGCATTCTGCTAATGAACACCCTGGAAGCCAACAAGTGATAGTTCAAATACTTGGGTACCTGTCATCTGTGTGGATACCCAGATTGAGTCCTGGGTTCCTGAGTTAAGTCTGTCCCAGCTCTAGCTGTTGAGGGAATTTAGGGAGTAAACTGCAGATGGAGGATCTTTATCTATCTAAATATCTTCAATAACTGACATTCAGAGAGTTGTGAAGTGGCATCTAAATGTAGTTTTGATTCACATTTCCCTGATTAAGTTGTGCATTTTTAAAAAATACACGTGTTGGCTATTTGTATCACTTTTTTGAGGCATATCTGTTAAGATTTTGGCCATTTTAAAAATAAAGTAGTGTAGCTTTGAGTTGCATTAGTGCTTTATACTTTTTTGAAATCAATGCCTTATTAGATGTTAAGTTTGTAAATATTTCCTATTGTATAGTTTATCTATTCATTCACTCCAGTGATTATTTTTGTTTTATTTTCTTTTAAGATTTTTTTTTCAAAACTTGTTGATTATTTAGTATATTTTTATGGGATACAATATATGCAGTTTATACAGTGAAATATGTATACAATGCATTTCAGCATGTATACACAGTGTTAACCAGTCAAACTAGGCAAACAATGCCTCCATATTCTTAAATTTAATCTGTGTTTAGAGCCTACAACTTGTTTTCTTCTAATTATGTATGCAGAATAATACATTATTGTGAACTAAAGTAAGCCCACTGTGCTATGAAATACTAGAATTTTTTTAATTCTGACCCTATTTGGCACTCATCATTTAATCCTTTCACTGACCCTTCTGTTTTTGTATTCTAGATAGTAAACCTTTGTCAGCTGTATAGTTTATAAATAAATATGTCTACCATTTTGTTAACTGTCTCTCCACTCTGTTAATTTTTCATTTTGCTAGGCAGAAGCATTTTGCTTTGATTTTATAATCTTAACTTGTTTAGTTTGGGTTTTTATTACCTATGCTTTTGAAGTCTTATCCAAAGAAAATGTTGTCTTTGCCAGTGTACTGAAATATTTCTCCTTTGTTTACTTCTAGTAGTATCAACTTTTACATTTATATCTTTGATCCATTTTGATTTCTATATAGCATGAGAGGTGGTGTTTAAGTTTCATTCTTCTGCATAGGAATATTCATGTTTTCTAGCACCATTCATTAAAGAGATTGTCCTTTCTCTAGTGTATGCATTTGGTACCATTGTAAAAGATCAGTTGGATGTAGATGTGTGGATTGATTTCTGGAATCACTGTTTTGTTCCATGATTCTATATATCATTCTTGTACTTCTTTTGAAAGTTTAACTATCCTGTCTCACAATAATGATCTTTTTGGTCATATCTGTTTGGCTTCTGTATATCTACTGAATTGGGTGCCCATATATTTCTCTAGATTGAAGAAGTCTTCAGTTACTTTGCCTTTAAGTAGATTTTAAGCCTCTTTTCTGCTTTTCATCCTCATAAATTCCAACAATTTTAATGTTTGTTTGTTTAATGGTGCTCCAAAGATCTCAGCAGTTGTCTTTAATATTAATTATGTTTCTTTTTGGTGTCAGTGGGATGTCTCAGAAAATTTGGTAAGTTCCGACATTTCTTTGTCTTGATCTTGTCTACTGGTGATACTTTCAATTGTATTTATATTTGATATAGTGATTTTGTCATTTACAAGATTGGTGATTTGTTCTTTTTCAAGACCTCTATCCCTTTCCTGAATTCCTCATTGATGTATTGTTTTCCTGATTTCTTTCAATTGTCCCTCTGTATTTGCTTATATGTCTTAGAGCATAATTTATAATCATTCTATCTAATTCTTTAGCACACATTTCATAAAGTTCTTTTCCTCTCGAGTCTATTACTAAGCATTGTTATGTTCCTTTGAGATATTGTATTGTCTGCTTTTTCATATTTCACATGCTCCTGCATTGATATTTGCATAATTGGCATAAAAATTGTTGCTATCGCATTTCATGATTAGCTTTAGAGAGTATTTTTTTTTCCTGAAGATTGCCCTTTAACTGTCTCTTTTGTATGCTACATTGGCTTTAGTTACAGTTGGATACTATGCTATAGTTCCTATACCTTCTTCCACAGCAATCCCTAGCCGTGGCATTGGAAGTTATAAGGTGCTCCTTTCAGATGCAGAAGAGGTGTATGGGTCTCCATAGCAACCTATAGGGCCAGGAGTGGGTTTGGCCCTCATTTCACTGTATCTGGAGTTGTTATTATCACTTCCACAGAGTGCCATAAAGATCACTCAGGTAACCATATTGGCAGTGGGTAGTTGGAATCACAGTAGTAGTAGTGGCTCAACAGCAGTCTCAAAGCAGTTTTACGCTTACTTTCATCACTTACCCCAGGTGACAGCATTTCTCTCTGAATTGTTTCTTGATGTTGAGGAAGTACTAAAATATGAAATGTAAAACTATCATTCCTACTCTCCGAAATGCATTTTTTCATTATTATGGTATAACCAAGCACTGAGATTTGTCAGAAGGCTTCTTTGGCCCAACAACACCCATGATCATGCCTAGATAAAGTTATTACCTTGTTCATGTGATGTTTCTGGGGAGGGATTTTTAGAGAGTCTTATTCTGCAACAATTATGTCTATCTCTCCACCCTAAAAAAATAAAAAGACAGACAATGGGCTAAGTTTGGGTCATGAATCAATGTCATGAGTAGATTCCTAACTTGGAGCTGAGACACATGTTATATAAATTTAACATGCAAGGTACATTGAGAAAATCTGAAAGCTTCCAACTCCTAAACACCATCACTGGGCTAAATTTATACCCCTTAGTGCCATTGACTTTGATTTGGCAGTTATTTAAATAACTGTATAAGGGACAGGTGTTTTGCCTAGTAGCTGAGAAGCCTGCAGCTCTTACCAAATTTGTTTCTAATCTCTGGCTCCTGACTGCAGGTCATGTTGGTATACATCTTGGGAGGCAGTCGTTATGGCTTGAGTAACTGCTTTCCAATGACATATGTATGTGGGTTAATTTGATTGGGTTCTCAGCTCCTGCCTTCAGCCTGGGCCACCCCAGGAAGTTGGGGAGCATGTAGGTGCTTGCTCATTCTCTATCTCAAGTAAACACATTCTATTAAAAAGTAAAGACCTGCATGAATTTGGGGACCAAGACTGATTTTGTATGTTGCAGCATGCTATGTCCTCTGCAACTAGGAATGATAGGCAGAGGCAGATAGTCTGAATATTATCCTAATGTGGCAGGCCTACACAATATCCTATGATACAATAGTGATTTTATGGCAACAGAGGAAGTTTCAAGACATAACTGTGGCCAAGAGAATAGTGTGTAGAAAACAATATGCACCAATGCATTTTAAAGTATATTAATCTAGTAAGTGTCAATATAATGATTCAATGTAAAATTACAATAATTTCTAAAGGTTAAAATGTCCCTACCTAGATAATGAACAAAAAACTAAATTTCAGTCAGAAATGGATTTCCCTTGTAAATGCATACTTTTTACTCGTGAAATATTATACAAGAAAAAGTAGTTAAGTGCCATTCATAGCTCCATTAACTCCATCACCAACAAGCATTAAATACTTATAGTTAAGATATTGCCAAAGTTAGGAAAATAAAAATAGATTACAAAGATAGAAATCTGATCACAAGGTGCTTCCAGTCTTAAATTTTAAGTTTATGATGTTTTATTTTCTAAATATGCAAACACTTATTAATCATTTACTTCTCAAAACAATTTCATACATTAGATAAAGTGGTTTTTTGTTTTGTTTTGTTTTAGAATAGAGAAAGAAACACAAAGGAAAAATTTAGTTGTTGATGTCAGAGCCCATTTTCATTTACCAGGAGATGATAATTACCTAATCTTCATAAGCACCTGAAAGTTTTCTAGTTGGGTTCAATGAACAACATGGTCATAGCGCCAGAAGACAATCTGTGTACTAGAGATCATAGGTGAAATTATGTGTAAATTATGGCAGCCTGCTTTCTGGTTCATAGACAGCCTCTTCTCCTAGTGCACAAATATGGTGGAAAGACACAGAATTAGAAGGACATTGTGAGTCATCAAGTTCTACTTCATGTTCTGTATAGTAATTTCTTTAATAACATCTTTGAGATACATGCAAACTTCCCAAATGGAAAACATGATTTCTCATAATGTAGGCTGTCCTTGATTTATCAACATAATTTTCCTACACCTGCCATTGAAAAATAAAAAAACATTCTTATAAATTTTATATAATAAGCCTGTTATTGGTGGTGATTTATCATATAGTAGCAAGTATTAGTTTCCTTTATGTTAATATATGTACCTGAGAATTCTAGCCTCATTTACCTGTACATGTAACCCTCAGGATTATAATCAGCTATCAAACTAAAAAATATAAATTATATTAGATGCTAAAATGTAATATATTAACTTTGATTTTTCATGTTTTGCTATTTTATGGTCCATTATAATTAAATTTTGCATCAAGTTTTTCATAAATAGAGGATCTAGGGAAAGGTTAGAAACAATTATTCATAAAATGTGGAAAGCGCTGTTATAAAAATTTTCAAAGTGCATTTTACTTTAGAGAATACCTGCAAAAAAGATGTTAAGTTATGTAGAAATACAAGAAAAGATAAAATTAAGTGAAATACATATTCAATAGTTTCAGAAAAAAATGGATTTTATATAGCATATGCAAAATAGATAATAAAATAAGAATATATTTTGGATGCAGATATGGATAGAAATTCTTAAAATGTACATTTTCATGTATTTTGATGCATAAATATGTGTGTATCTGTCAGAGGAACTAGGGGTAGTGCCCTCAAATATGTTCAGTAATTTGTCATTTAAATTTATGTTTATTAAGATGTTCTATTATTAGAGAGTCACATAATTGGTTGAAGTGGAAGAATAGATCCTTATTTTCACTTCACCACAAAATTACTCTATAAAATTCAAGTATAGTAAAATATAGTTCAAGTATAGTAAAATCTAAAGCTGAGCTGATAGATTTATACTTCCTAATTCATGGAATATTTTTGAATAACATTTTTCTAGTTGCTAAACAAAAATTATAAAATGATATTGAGATCCAATGAAGTTACTACAAATATTATAGTAGAGATTTTCATCAAGAAAATATCCACTGGAAATTTAAAACTAAATTTTGCCAAACAATAAGCTCACTTAATGATAAAAGTATAAGTTAAATTATCACTAAATCACTTAGTTTTTGACTATTTATAAAATAAAAATATAATAATCCTCTGTTATATGCCAAAAACCCTATTAGATTCTGAGATACCTTGGTGAAGAGATTACATCTTCTACCCTTCTATAGTTTCAGGACCACTGAGATAGAGTACATTAAATAAAAAATTAAATTTAAATCTTCTAATCATCATTATAGTAAGTATATAAAGGAAGATTGGAGGGAGTGGGTGTTAGAAGCTTGGACATTCAAGCCAATCACTTTCTTCCAAAATAATGAGACATAATTTCAAAAGCAACCATATTTTGTTTGTCTTACATTCCTTAATATAGACTTTATAATTTGAGCTATCAGATATATTTGATAATATAGATTGGACTAATGAGATTGATAAAATTATTCATGAAATCTGGTAGACTTTGCCACATATATACTATTTTACAAAAAAAGTAATAAACTCAAACAATTCAAATGGTCTGAATACTCAAAACATTTTCAAACTCTGCTGCAATGGTGAGGGCTGGGCCTGGAGCCAGGAACATCACCTGGGTGTCCCATATGGGCGAAAGGAGCCCATGCACTTTGGCCATCTTCCACTGCTCTTCCAGGTGCGTTAGCAGGGAGCTGGATCAGAAGTGGAACAGCTGGAACTGGAATCGGTGCCCATATAAGATGCTGGCTCTGTAGGCAGAAGCTTAATCTTCTCTTCCACACACTGGCCCCAAGTTCCTACCATTTCTATTTAAGTTTTACTTATTTATTTGAAAGGCAAATCTATAGAGAGAGAAGGAGAAAAGAGAGAGATCTTCCATAAGCCAATTCATTTCTAAGATGTCTGCAATGACCAGAGCTGGGCCAGGTTGAAGTCAAGAGCCTGGAACACCATCAGGGCCTCCATGGGGGTGGCAGGGACCCATGCACTTGAGTCATCTTGCACTGTTTGCCCAGGTCATTAGCAGGGAGCTGGATCAGAAGCTGAGCAACTGGGACTCAAACCAGCATCCATAAGGGATGCCAGTGTTGCAGGCAGCAGCTCAATGTGCTGTATCACAAAGCCAGCTCCAAGTTTTCATCATTTTTAACATCTCACATTAGTATTATATATTTGTCATAATTAGTAAATGAATATTAGTATATTTACTAAGAATAGTAATTAGTAAGACAATTCTTTATTCAGAATTCTTCACATTTGTCTTACGCCCTTTTTCTTTTCCACATTACATATGGCTGTTATCTCTCCTCCAGGTCATCCTGACCATGGCTTCTTAGACTTGCCTTCTTTTGAGCAATATTGGCCAGGTATTTTGTATAATATCCCTCAATTGTGATTTATTGAATGTTTTTCTCTTGTGCAAGCCAAATATGTTTGGAGAAGAAAGACCACACAATTAATCTTCTTTACTTAAAGAATGAAAACTCTGAAGTACCATTGATATCACATCATATTGAATATGATTGATCGCTGCCCATGCTAACCTTGATGACTTGGCTTGAGCTAGTGTTGTCATGCTTCACCTCTTTAAAGTTACTCTTTTTTTTTTCTCATTTCATTTCCAGACTGTATTCTTGGGAATGTGTTAAGAATGTATTTGATTCTGTAAGAAATTGCTAATATGTTCTCCAAAGTGACAGTATATATATATATATATATATATATATATATATATATATATATTTTTCATTCTACCAGCAATCAACAAGACTTCCCATTACTCCGCATCTTACCAATATTTAGCATTGTGAGTTCTCTGGATTTTAGCTTTTCAAATAGGTGTTTAGTGTATCTCATTGGCAATTTCATTTGTAAAGTCCTAATGAGAAATCACAGAAGCACCTCTTTTTATGACGATTTACCATTTGTACATATTACTTGATGAGGTGCTTGCTAGATATTACACATATTTTAAAATGGGTTGTTTTATTATTGACAATTTAAAAACAAATCCTTTATCAGCTATGTAGTTTGCTAATATTTTCTGTTAATCTCTTCCAGAAAATCACAGTCTTAATAGTCAAAAATTTCATTTTGTTTCATGAATTATGTTTCTAGTGTTATACCAAAAAACATATTGCCAAGCCCAGGGCCACTTTGATTTTTACGTATATAAAATTTATATATGTCTTTTATTTAATAATCTGATTCATTTTATAAAAGGAGTAATAATGTTCATATCTTTGCCCATTTTTAACATGCAGGTTTCCAATTTTCCCAAGAGCAATGATTGAAAAAAACTATCCTTTTGCTTTTGAGTTACAATTGCTTCATTGCAAAAATGGTCAGAAATAGTTGTGGAGGCTACCTCTGGACTATAACCTGTTCAGTTGACCTATGCATATACATTATTTTCTATACTATATTGCATTAATTACTGTTGCTTTATTGTAAGCCTTAAAATCAGAAGAGTGAATTATCCAGCTTTTTTGTTATTGGTATTTACTATTGTCGTGGCTATTCTAGTCTTTGAGATGGATCTCAACTTCTCAATTTTTCACCACTCCTACATTGGAGAAATAACACAATTTTTTATCTGTAAGACAGGGTCTATAATTTCTCTTATAATCTATTGTGAGCAATGAAATTAATAGAAATTAATAGAAAGTTTAATAGAAGAGCTCCCTCACTCTCTCTGGCTCTCCTTCTCTCTGTAACTCTGTCTTTCATGTAAAAAATAAATAAATAAAGAGTGGAAAGTGAATTAAGTGTTATATTTGAGAACACTATACTGTCTTTGTAATAATTCAGTAATTTAAAGCTCTTCTAAAATTTAAGAAAAAGACATATATTTAAAAAGTTAATGTAACAAATATCTGTATGCAGATTTTTGGGTGCAAATAGTTTTCAACTTCTTTGGGCAATCACAACCATAATATGGTTTGGAATTGATTGTTTGAACATATGATAAGAGTTTGTTTAATTTTATAAAACATCACAAAGCTATTAATTTTCATAGGAACATTATCCATAATTGTGGAAACTTCAAAGCATTCTAGGTGTCTTCCAGCAGGTGAATGGATAAACGATGGTTCATCCAACAATGGAATATTGAATAATGGCCCAACTTCTGGGGCTCCTGCCACCCATGTGGAAGACCCAGATGGAGTTCTGATCTTCTGTTTCAGCCTGAAGTGTCCCCAGCCATTTTGATCATTTAGGAGTGAAGGAGATAATGGAAAAGTTTCACTCCCTCTCTTCCCAACCTCTGCCATTCTGCTTTCAAATAAATAAATAAATAAATCTTTAAAAAAAGCATCCATGCCTAAAATGGCAAAATTTGCTTTAGCTTCAAAATGTTTTTTACCACCTTAGGATTTAGCCTTCAGCTTTAAATATACATATTTGCCATGTAAATCACTGCAAAATGTCACTATTTTAACAAAGAACATTTTGTATGGAAGCTAAAACATAAACAGTGGAAAGGAAATTTCACCTAATTGGAAAGAAAAGCTTAAAAATCAATCATATTTTACTCTAAATTAAATGTGACTAGAAAGCAAAATAAACTGTAAAATAAAGCAGAATATATAATATATTATCTCTGTTACATATGGATCATTTGATTTTGAAAAACTCAATAATGAAATCTTGTAATAATTGAAATTCTCATTTTCATGTTCTACAAAGTGAGAACAGGAATGATGATGGCAATCATGTTGTGAATACTCATATTGTGATAAAGGTTACACACAGATATATGAGGGGTCTTCAGATAGTGCATGGAAAGTGGATTTAAATGATAATATACATTTCCACAAACTTTTGAAGATCTATCCTATATGCATAAATAAATAAAGATGTGTGATACTAACACAAATAATCTACTCTAGGTTACTTATAAAAATTCCATTTTATTTTATCTTAAACTAAATTTCTGTATAAATGCTCTTTAATTCTAGCTATTGAAAATTTGAGGCCTTTTTCAAATTTATTTGAAAGACAGAGATACAGAGAGAGGGGGGTGGGAAAGAAAGAGAGAAAGAGAGAGAGAGAGAGAGAGAGAGAGAGAGAGAGAGAATCTTCCATCCACTGGATCACTCCTCAAATGGCCACAAACAGCCAGACTGAGACAGGCTGAAGGCAGGAGCTAGGAGTTTCTTCCAGGTCTCCCCAGTGGGTCCAAGTAGTTGGGCCATATTCCGCTGCTTTCCCTGGTGCATTAGCAGGGAGCTGGATCGGGAGTGGAGCGGCTGGGATTTGAACTGGTATCCATATGGCATTTTGGCACTGTAGGCAGAGGCTTAGACTTCTACACTATAGGGCCAGCTCTGAGGCCTATTTTTTGGACATATTTTAAACAATTACAGATATTTTTCAAAAGAAATACAAATAGCCAACTAAAAAAAGAGAAAAACTGCTCAGTATCACTTGTCCTAGGGAAATGTAAATGAACACAGTGGAATATCATTTGACTCCAGTTATAGTGGCTATTATTAAAAAAAATTGCAAATGCTGGTAAGGGTCTGTGAAATGAAAACCAAATGCACTGTTGGTGGGAATGCAACTCAGTACACACAGCATGGAGATTTCTCAAAAAACAAAACTAGATTTACTGTATGACCCAGCTTTCCCACTTCTCAGAATATATCCAAATATATGAAATCAGTGACTGAAAGAGATACTCCCATATTTTTGCAGTAAATTTCAAAAATTAGTAAATATATGTGCATATATGCATATATAATATTTATCAAAAAAGTGAAATTAACAAAGTATTATAAATGATTAAAGTTATGTATTCTTTCTGATCTCTTACAAGGATTTTCTGTATTATTTGAAATATTTTAATTAAATGGCAAAAATAAAAATTTACAGAGATAAAATTAACAAAATATTACAGACTAAATTTATTCCCTAATAATTTATGCATGCTAAAAACTGCTATAAAATTATCCAATTTTAAGAACCTGAATAATGAGGAAAACACAATCCAGATTTCCCTTGCTCCTGAGCCTCACCCCAGGATGCACATCATCCTTCAGCTCGTCTGTGAGATTCAGACTATCTTCTGATTCACTCCAACCCCTCACATCAGTGACTCATCCCCCTTCTCTACATTCACTCCATATCTGATTATGTATTCCATTTGAACTAGACAAAGCCAATGGGTAGAAATAAGATGATTATCCAGGAATAGGATGAAGGTGCATCTTCACATTATTTCTTATCAAAACTCATTCAGAAGCATATCATGATTTACAGGCGCATGAGAGGGAATGCCTGCTCTTGAATTCTGAGTTTGAACAGAGCTTTCTGCAGAAATTGACACTTTAAGTGTCATCTTTATTTTACTTTGGTGACTCTCTCTTTTTTTTTTTCCCCAAGAGTTGTCTGTATATCATTTTTCTCTCTTAACTCTTATAAACTCACTGTAACATTCAAATCCATCTGGTTCTAGAAGGTCAATCAATTTCAGTTACCAATGATATTGTGATCATCAAATTTGGTAAACTGATTTCATAGTTTTTGCAAGCAGTAACTAAAAATTATTTTCTTTGTTTTCTATAACAAAAGAAAAAGTTAGCTTGAAATATCTTCTTTCAACTTAATTTTGAATATTACAGTTCTTTTTTTCTTTAAAAAAATATTTATTTTTGGTTTGGTTTTGGAGTGATGAAGAGACACACACACACACACACACAAAGAGAGAGAGAGAGAGAGAGAGATTCTATAGGTTTACCACCCAAATGCCAGCAATGGGGCTGGTGCTAGTTAGTACTGAATCCAACTTTCCCATGTAGGTGGCAGGGACTCAGTTACTTGAGCCATTATAAGTATCCCCAGGGTCCAAATTAGCTAGAAGATGGAGTCAAGAGTCAAAGGAGGGTATTGAAAGGCAGTCACATGTGGGATGTAGGTGTCTTAGCCACTAGGCAAAATGCCACCCATGGAATATGATTGCTCTCAATATTTGTAACTTTTACATTTTTCACCTATTACTTTGGTAAATCCCATGACCTATTGGTAATCATGTTACAAATATTTTCCTTTTAAATTTGTTGTGTCTTCTCCACTGCTTCTATCTCAGTATTAACTTGAAAAGTTACCATTTTGGCTGTTTTCTGGACTTCTTCCTAGAATTTTTATCCTTCACACTGCTAGTAGCTACAATGACATGTCAAAAACCCACATTTTCATTTCATTCCTGTCATTTAAGTCTAATATTTGCTGTGGAAAATCAGTCGTGCACCATCTAGAATACAGGCATAAAACTCTAGAACATTTTTCTATCTCTTGATTTTATTCACTTAATTTATATATTTCCTTTTTTGCATATGTTTGAACAGTGTAACACAAAATGCCTAGAAATAAAAAGCTGTTTACTGTGCAGGTCATCCTTCATTGTGGGGAGTAAAATGACGAAGATCCCTAGAGTACACACTTAACTGCAGAATCATTAGGAGCTTCCTAATTCTTATTATTCTGTTTTGAGCATAAGTAAAAATTGGTCACATGAGGGCTGGTACTGTGGCATAGCCAGTAAAGCCGCAGTGTGCAGTGTCAGCATCCCATATGGGTGCCAGTTTGTGTTCTGGCTGCTTCAATTCTGATCCAGCTCTCTGCTTTGGCCTGGGAAAGCAGTACAAGATGGTCCAAGCCTTTGGGCCCCTGCACCCACGTGGAAGACCTGGAGGAAGCTCTTGGCTCCTAGCTTTAGATCAGCACAGCTCCAGCCATTGCGTCTACCTAGGGAGTGAGCCAGTGGATGGAAGACCTCCCTCTCTCTCTCTCTGTCTCTCTGCCTCTGCTTCTCTGTAACTCTGCCTTTCAAATAAACAAACAAATCTTAATATAAAAAAATTAGTTACATATATTATTTCGAATCCTCACTCAGTTATCTTTAGCTGAGTGATTAATAGATAATAGATTAATTAATTTTACAATTGAATCATTCATTTTTTGCAAAAATATTTAAATCTATATTTTAGTTTTTATTTTATTTATTTATTTATTTTTTTTTTGACAGCCAGAGTGGACAGTGAGAGAAAGACAGAGAGAAAGGTCTTCCTTTTGCCGTTGGTTCACCCTCCAATGGCCGCCGCGGTAGGCGCGCTGCGGCCAGTGCACCGCGCTGATCCGATGGCAGGAGCCAGGTGCTTCTCCTGGTCTCCCATGGGGTGCAGGGCCCAAGCACTTGGGCCATCCTCCACTGCACTCCCTGGCCACAGCAGAGAGCTGGCCTGGAAGAGGGGCAACCGGGACAGGATCGGTGCCCCGACCGGGACTAGAACCCGGTGTGCCGGCGCCGCAAGGCGGAGGATTAGCCTAGTGAGCCGCGGCGCCGGCCTATATTTTAGTTTTTAAATAGATCATTTAAGATGAGTTTTATATTTGAATCAGAGAAATATTATTTATGTGTTCCTAAACCACCGAATTTAAGTTGGACTTTATTAATTACTAGGCTAATCTAATTATGAAGCTAAAGTAAGTTATACAGTGCTCATCATTCGAAATTACACAGTAACCATCTTGTGGAATACAATCCTGGTAGCATAGAAACCAAGCAATGATATGATTTTAATTATCTGCAATGCTATGAATGATTCCCATCATAGTCTCTGATCTGATGGGGTGGGGTAAGGTGGGGTACTAGGGAGGGTTCTAAGCTCCAGGATTTGTAAAATAGTAGGCATTATATTGCATGGAATGAAAATACTATCCTACTACCTGATCCCAACTCCTAAACACATTATAAACATTCTTATATATTTGAAAGTAAGACTAATACCATTTGGACTTGCTTTTTGGCTAGAGTTTGAAAGGTGTCAATTTAAGTAAAAGTAAATGTAATTGTTCTCACCTTTTTATTCCAAATGACAGCACCTTATTCAAACTTATCCATATGTGATATATATATATATATATATATATATATATATATATACATACTATTCTAGTTTCCAGTAAAATTCAAAGCATTTCCTATTCACTATGTATAGATACAAATTGACCTCATAGAAATTATTTTTAAATGGCAGGTTTTTTCCTGGATGCTATTTTCATTTATTTAAATTTTCATGAGGCAGAAATGCAATGCATCAAGCTACTTTCCCTTTGAAAATACAATTGCACAATAATTAGGGATCCATCGAATTTTGAGAAGTACAGGATTAGACCCACAGTACCGCATGCTCACATCTGCAGCCATCTAAAAATGTCACACCGACCTAGTTTTGCATCAATGCAAATGTAATTTATTTCCTAGCATTTACACGTGAAAATAAAAATATGGTTCTCTGGGTAAACACATTTACTATTTGATTTTTTTTTTTTGTATCTTTTTCAAGTAGGCTTCTGGGGAAATAGCACACCTGTGCAGGTTGGCACTACTGTATATTTGTGACATACAAGCACAAAAGTATTTTAATATTGCTTCATGATTCTTCCAGTTTTTCTCAATTAACATTCTCTGCACAATGTATTCACTATTCATTTCAAATATTTCCTATTCATTTTCCATCAAACTCTACATCTTCATAAATTGTCTCCTATTTCATAGAGAAAACAGATGATCCTTCACAGTAATTTCTTCAACTTTTTGCCACCAAAGTCACAACATTAACAGTCTGTAATCACCTTCCTTCCTTATCCTTCACCCTGCCCTATACTATATCCACTGTAATTTATCTTCTGTTTTTCTTTACAATAAATCTTCTATGCATTGTTTCCTCATGATTTAAACAGGCTGGATTTGGATATGGCCTTCTTCCTGGCCATCCTGTTTCTCACCATTTAGTCACCCCATTTCTTTCTTATCCCTTAGATCAATATCTGTCAAGATCCTATAATCCTACTATCTTAGTATTTTCACACTCCACCAGTGTTTGTTATATTTGCATAGGCATAGCACTCGCCAGTATGTTTTATACCCTGCAACTGGAATAATATCATTAAAATAATCACCCTCCCTTGTTATTGCACTACTTGAAATATTCAAGATTTTCCCATAGTTCTCAGATAAATCATGTTACTTTTCTTATAATACCTGTCTCTTGGCCGGCTCCACGGCTCACTAGGCTAATCCTCCACCTTGCGGCGCTGGCACACTGGGTTCTAGTCCCGGTTGGGGCTCTGGATTCTGTCCCGGTTGCCCCTCTTCCAGACCAGCTCTCTGCTGTGGCCAGGGAGTGCAGTGGAGGATGGCCCAAGTCCTTGGGCCCTGCACCCCATGGGAGACCAGGAGAAGCACCTGGCTCCTGCCGTCGGATCAGCGCGGTGTGCCGGCTGCAGCGCGCCGGCCTCGGCGGCCATTGGAGGATGAACCAACAGCAAAAGGAAGACCTTTCTCTCTGTCTCTCTCTCACTGTCCACTCTGCTTGTCAAAAATTAAAAAAAAAAAATTGTTAAAAAAAAATAATACCTGTCTCTTATTGATATAATCTCTCTAAATCAAGAACGTGTCTTTCTCTTTTTTTAATTTATTTTTTGTTTTTTTATTTTTTATTTTTGACAGGCAGAGTGGATAGTGAGAGAGAGAGACAGAGAGAAAGGTCTTCCTTTGCCATTGGTTCACCCTCCAATGGCCGCCGCAGCTGGCGCGCTGCGGCTAGCGCACCACACTGATCCGAAGGCAGGAGCCAGGTGCTTCTCCTGGTCTCCCATGGGGTGCAGGGCCCAAGCACTTGGGCCATCCTCCACTGCACTCCCTGGCCACAGCAGAGAGCTGGCCTGGAAGAGGGGCAACCGGGACAGAATCCAGCGCTCCGACCGGGACTAGAACTTGGTGTGCCGGCGCCACTAGGTAGAGGATTAGCCTGTTGAGCCACGGCACAGGCCAAGAACGTGTCTTTCTTCATAATTCCCTATCTATCTGGAACTGGAAGCTTTACTTCTCTTACTTTCTTTAAGCTTTCCATGTCAATCTTCCCTCAAAAATCCTAGATAGAACTTTTCTCCTGGAATACTCTTCCTTGGAAATTATGTCAGTTTTAGCATCTGAAGTTAAATCTTG
This sequence comes from Lepus europaeus, assembly GCF_033115175.1. NCBI lineage: Eukaryota > Metazoa > Chordata > Mammalia > Lagomorpha > Leporidae > Lepus > Lepus europaeus. The sequence continues at coordinate 62,749,935 of NC_084829.1, read as the reverse complement.
TTTCCTAGATTGGATTAAATATTCCTACTACATATTTTATAACTTTTTTAAAAAATTATTTTTTTTATTTTTATTTATTAGAAAGTCTGAGTTACACACACAGAAAGAACTTCTATCTGTTGGTTCACTCCCAAGATGGCAATATAACTGCATCCTGGTCTTCCATGTTGGTGGCAGGGACCCAAGTATTTGGGCCATCATCTACTACCTTTCCAGGTACATTAGCAGAAAGCTGGATGGGAAGTGGAACACTTGGGACTTTAACAGGTACTCCAATATGGGATGCCCAAGTCTCACATGGCATCTTAACCAGCTGTGCAACATCTGGCCCCTGAATTACATTTTATAGATTGATAATACCCAGAATTGAATTTTAAAGAGATTATGTATGCTCAATTTTTATTTCCATAATATCTAGATTATCCATAAGGATATTAGATTTATCATAAATACTTAATATGAATTTCCAAGTTAATCATATAATATAATGATATAAATAATTTATTTAAATAATATTTAATTGATATACATTGTATAGTACAAAATGCTGGAATTAGGAATCTCACAAATCTGAATTTTAATTCAAGTTATAACATTCCCTCAGTGAAAATGGGTATAAAACTATCAGTTACCTTTTATTGAATGGCAGGTTTATACTTACATAGTATAATTTAATCTCTGGCATTTCCATGTAAAGACGTGTATTTTCCCCAGTGCACCCCCATGAAAGTGGAGGGAATTGAAGCTCTTGTTGCCTAAGGAGACAGAATAAATGTAAAATATTACTGAGAGTCAAGGAGCCTGTTTGTCATCATCCTCATATACCTTTGCTCTCAGAATTTGACTTTTCTTGTGAACCTGACATTTTATTTCTGATTTATTAAAATATATAGAAAGAGAACAGATTTCATGTATTTAATATGTACAATTTTAAACCCACAATAATACTCCCTACCTATTCTTTGTTCTTCCCTCCCTCCCTCCCTCCTCCTTCCTCCTTCCTTTTTTTTTTTTTTTTTAAATTTTTGCTATAGCAAACTTTCAAGTTACTTTACAGTCACAGGCATATTCCTCCCTAAATAAATAATTCAATAAGTAGAAGTAGAAACACAACTGTTTCAAAGGAATAATGACAAGGGCTATAAATGATAATAAAATCTCAAAATGTCAATTTCATTCATATACATTATATTTTTGTACTGCTAATCAAATATTAGTGTGATTTATACAAAAAAGTTCATCAATAATTGACAAGAACTTTTTAAAAACCAGGCAATATATTAAATCTCAGAATTCCTTTTCATCTTCTGTCTTCTGGAAGCACAGATGCCCTCCTAGAGAAATGATGCTCTGGCTCCTCTTTTCAAACTGTCAGTCAGTGGTTAAAGAGAGATGTATAACCATATGCCTCTATTTATAGTCCTTTCAGTACTTCACTTCATGCTTTCTTCTTCCTTTTTGCCTGTCACTCTCGCATTATTTCTGCAACAGAACTTCCTGAGTCTATTATGTGTGTGATACCCTTATCACCTGGATTGCAATTGGGAGAAACATGTTTGTCACAAACTGGCATTTTAAAGCTTATGTTTTCATGAAAATTTAACATGAACATTTTATGTAAATCATGTTTATTGTTAATTTTTTTTTGTTTTGAAGTGTTTTTCTAGAACTAATTAGAAGTGGAGCACACTTATTTTAAAAAAGTTGAAACTTCAGAAAATAGAAATTGTGGCTGTTGCTGTTTCAGATAGATTGATGCTTGGTGTAAAGAGAGCCCTCAAGAGACTGCAGTAAGTTGTTGGCTTATAGTGTCTTGAAGCCAAAGCTTTTCATAAGGGGATGATTTTGCAAAGCTGAAACAGATCAACAGATCTAAACCATGTTTTCCTGTATTTGTTTGCCAATATAAGTCCCCAGATTCTGGTCACACTCTCCTTAGAGTGTTTACTCTAGTTTGGTATAAGAAAAGAATTAAATGTTCTCTATTTCATTGAGCAGTTTAGTAAAAACTTTACTAACACTGTCTGTTTTTCTATTCAAAGGAATATTTAAAATACTCAAGATAAAATTCCACTTTCATCATAGCTACTTGCATATTGGGAATAAAAAAGCCATCTCCCAGGAATCTCTGAACAACAGCTCTGCTTGGAAATTTCCAGTAATACTCAAAGACCATTTTGAAGCAATTCTTGAAGACATTCTCATGATAGACTATAAAGTAAAATTGGTCCAAAATGACTAACAGATCAATCTCAGTTTTGAGTCTAGTGGTTCTCTACACCTGTTTTGTAAATGGAAAAACAACATGCAAGCAGCTATTAGTGCAAGAATGGCATCTACAGCCCTCATTGTATGTGGTGAATTGGACACTAACAGAAAATATCTGTGTGGACTTCTACAGAGAATGTTGGGCTCTGGATACAAACATTAAAATGAATACATTAGACTTTCGAGTCATTCCCCAGATTTGTCCTTTGCAAATTCAGTTTGGAGACATCCTAGTAATTTATACAGAGTCATCTCTTCAATCTCTAGAATTAAATTTGATGAATGCTTCCGAAGCACTATTCATTGATTGTCTGCAAAACACTACGATTGAAGATCAGCTACTTTTTGATTACAAGCTGAAAGTCATGCAAACAGTTAATCCTCAGTGGCTGGATGTTGGAACACATTACTTTATCTCAGTCGTGGCAAGTGGTCCATCGCCGTGTCAACTGGGACTTCGACTAAATGTAACAGTGAAACAGCAGTTTTGCCAGGAAACCCCAGGTGTAGAATTTTGTTCTGGACATGGTAAATGCCTTAGTAATATTTGGAACAAGTCATACAGCTGTCAATGTCAACCTCCATATTCTGGAAAATATTGTGAAGAACTTGATGTGTGTTATTATAAGCCATGTAAAAATAATGGCAGTTGCATTACTAGAAGAGGAGAATGGAATAAGCATGGATATGAATGTATCTGTAACCCACCATTTACAGGTAAGATTGTCTTTTTAAAAACTCACAAATTTATTGACATAGGAAAATAAACTAAAATTGCAAACTTAATTTCCAAAAAGCCAGAAACATTAAAAAAAAAAAAAAAAACTTAGGCATGGTCATTTGCAGAGCAGTTAAGTCATGGCTATGCATGCCCACATCCCTTATAAGAGGGCCTGATTCAAGTCCCTCTCTCTCTTATTTCTTTTTTCTTGTGAATTATTATTACTATGAATTTGAAAGACTGACAGAATTAGCAGGAAAGACAGATAAGGAGTGAGGATGAGAGTGTTTATCCATCAATTCATACCTCCAATTCCTATAACATCTAGGGAAGGGGAAAAAGCCAAGACCTGAAAACTCAATCCCAGTGTCCCACACCAGAACTCGATCATCACAGCTGTGTCCCAGAGTGTACACCACGAAGACCCCTTCTTTCATGATTCAACTTCCTGTTAATATGCACCTGGGATGCAAATGATGGTCCAAGTACTTGGGTACCTAACAGCCATGTGGGAGACCCAGGAGGAGTTTCAGATTCCTGACTTCACCCCAGCACAGCTCTGGCTATGGCGGGCAATTAGAGGGTGAGCCCACAGATGGAAGAATTTTCTTTTCTTTTCTTTTTTTTTTCTTTTTTTTTGACAGGCAGAGTGGACAGTGAGAAAGAGAGACAGAGAGAAAGGTCTTCCTTTTGCCGTTGGTTCATCCTCCAATGGCTGCCGCGGCCAGCGCGCTGTGGCCGGTGCATTGCGCTGATCCGATGGCAGGAGCCAAGTGCTTCTCCCGGTCTCCCATGGGGTACAGGGCCCAAGCACTTGGGCCATCCTCCACTGCACTCCCGGGCCACAACAGAGAGCTAGACTGGAAGAGGAGCAACTGGGACAGAATCCGGCACTCCGACCAGGACTAGAACCCAGTGTGCCGGCGTCGCAGGCAGAGGATTAGCCTATTGAGCCACGGCGCCGGCCGGAAGAATTTTCTTAACAGAGGAAAATTTGACGTGACTGCTAACAACAGCACAGGAAAATGAATAACAGATTGGTGGTAGACTTTGGTCATGAGAAAGGGAGGCGAGTGAGCAGCAGAACCATCTGGTTGGATCACACTCAGGGGTCTAACTGTGATTTTGTTAGATGGGTTTCAAGAGACTTCAACAAGGTCCTTCTCTCACTTTCTGGGGCTGAGTCCACTGAGCATCCTTAAAGAGGGCAGGTGATAAAATTTGACAGAAGACCTCCACAAGGCATTGTAGGCTCTACAGATCACACTAGCCAATTCTTCACAGAGAGAATTTAGACGTTAGGAAAGTACCAAGGCCTTTTAGATAGTTAATCCCAGCAAGTTCCACTGGACATCACTCTGTTATTGGGATCTAATTCTCTTTTGATTCTACTGGCATTGAAGATAAAAAGTAAAAGTGACTCTGACTCATTTTGGGATTTATAGGATCATTAATAATGAGGCTGTTTAAAGAAAGATGTGAATGCCTTCAATTGGTTGATTTGGATGGATAAAAAAGGTCATTTATTGGAGAATTTCTAAAATACATGTTTTAATCTATCAAGAGATTTAAAGAATATTTGATCAGAAAATTTCTGCCATGTATAACACAGTATGAATTTGCATGCATGTATTCCTACTTTTTGGAATATCATTTTAGTGGTTTTTTTGAATTGTATAGAGTAGTTAATTTTCTACTGAACATTTTTTTTTAATTGGGAAGAGCAGTAGTACTTCAAAATTAATATACTTTAGAAACAACAAAATCTTCAAATATTACTTTGTACAAAATACTAATACTCCTTTATACTACCCTACTTACAGTGGCTTGAATTTTAAAATCTCAGAAAATATAGACACATAGAAGTTCTGTAATCTAGAATTACCAAAGACATCGAGAATGCTCACTGTAGCAGTTTGCAATGACTTACAAAACAAAGTACCGTAGACTGGACATCTCAAACTACAGAAATTTATTTGCTCGCAATCTGGATGCTAAAAGTCCAAGATGGAGACGTTGGCAGGGGTAATTTTTTTGGAAGCCTCTCTTCTTTGTTTCATTGACTACCATTTTCTCCTGTCATCACACTCTCTTCTCTGTATGCGTCTTCATTCAAAATCCCTCTTCTCAAGAGATACCAGTCATACTGAATTAGAATCCACACTACTGACTTTAGTTGAGCTTCATTACTTCAATAAAGATTCTGTCTCCAAATATAGCACTCTGAGACACTGGGAGTTAAAATTTCAAAGTGTGAATTTGGGGAGACACAATTAAGCCTATAAATCTCACTAAGTTGGAAGTAGGATGTGGTATATGGAAAATTCTGCTAATTTAGCTTTTGTGATCAGAAAACATTTTGACAAATATTATATTTATATTTTCATTACATATTCCATTTAGAGTTTTGTACTAGTGAAACAAGTATGTAACTATATAAGAAATCTGAAAGTCATCAATTATAGTAGAAAAAAGTACTTACAAGTTAAATTAAGGTCTCAGTTAAATGGGAGGGCAAGCCTATTGTCAAATGATATGCAGGATGGGGTCGGCACCATGGCTGACTTGGTTAATCCTTCACTTGCAGTGCCAGCATCCCATATGGGCACCGGGTTCTAGTCCCGGTTGCTCCTCTTCCAGTCCAACTCTCTACTGTGGCCCGGGAGGGCAGTGGAGGATGGCCCAGGTGTTTGGGCCCCTGTACCTGCATGGGAAAACAGGAAGAAGCACCTGGCTCCTGGCTTTGGATCGGTGCAGTGGTGGTCATCACGGCCATTTGGGGAGTGAACCAACAGAAGGAAGACCTTTCTCTCTCTCTTTCTCTCTCTCTCACTGTCTAACGCTATCTGTCAAAAAAAAAAAAAAAAAAGATATGCAGGGAGGCATTGTGGCTCAGTAGGTTAATCCTCCGCCTGCATCCCATATGGGTGCTGATTCGAGTCCCAGCTCTTCCAATCCAGCTCTCTGCTATGCCTGGGAAAGCAATAGAAGCAATTGTAAGGATATGACAAGTAACATAGTGGGACTAGAGTACTATTTTTAAGTGGGATTTAGAAAATCTCAAATTCGGCCGGCGCCGTGGCTCAACAGGCTAATCCTCCGCCTTGCGGCGCCGGCACACCGGGTTCTAGTCCCGGTCGGGGCGCCGATCCTGTCCCGGTTGCCCCTCTTCCAGGCCAGCTCTCTGCTGTGGCTAGGGAGTGCAGTGGAGGATGGCCCAAGTGCTTGGGCCCTGCACCCCATGGGAGACCAGGAGAAGCACCTGGCTCCTGCCATCGGAACAGCGCGGTGCGCCGGCCGCAGCGCGCTACCGCGGCGGCCATTGGAGCGTGAACCAACGGCAAAAGGAAGACCTTTCTCTCTGTCTCTCTCTCACTGTCCACTCTGCCTGTCAAAAAAAAAAAAAAAAAAAAAAAAAAAAGAAAGAAAATCTCAAATTCCAGGACAAGTATGTATAGAAAGTATTAGTGTGTACTTCCAGGTACCCATTTGTCCTGTTACCTAGATAGGTGGTAGTGTAAAACACAATACACATTTGAACATGCTATTTTGTAAGTTATTGTGCAAAGCCACCTGTGTATGTTGAAGAACTTGTACTAACATGTACTAATATTATCTGCCAAAATAACATAATTAACAACTCAAATTATGAAAACTAACTAAAGGTCAAACATCACTAATCAGAAAAGATATATTAATATTATATATGTAGTCAGAAGGTAAAATAGTGGCATAAAATAGCAAAATTAATTTCCTACGAGTTTATATTCATCATCATGTGACACTATTTCATAGTTGAAACTACATTTTGTCAAATTTTGTTCATTATTCATTGTTAAAATATTGGGGGAATTGACATCACTAATTGTTTAAATGCAATGCAAATGCATTTTTATCTTGTGGAAACATTGATTTTATTTTATTTTCATAGGGAGAAATTGTTCAGAAATAATTGGCCGATGTCAACCACATATCTGTTTCCATGGGAACTGTAGCAATATTACTGCAAATAGTTTCATTTGTGAATGTGATGAAGAGTTTTCAGGTAAAAATGCATGTCATAATTTTAATTTTCTCTTATTCATCTTAAAGTAAATTTGAAATGCTTTATTTATTAATTAAAATATAATTTTAGAGATTATGTACCACGATCTCCTTAATGGATAATTTTAATATTTTAATTTTGTTAATGTAATTAAATTATTATACTGCAAAATATTCCATAAAATTCATTTCAACACCTGTTCACATATTTTTACCATGATATATTTTTCTTAAGTACTCAAATATTTTTAGAAATCATGTACATATTTTACACATAATTTACATAATTTTGTCTACCTTAATTCCTTAAGTAACATGTCACTAAAAAGTTTCCTTTTATGAACAGTAAATTTTTTTATTCCATTTCAATTTAGTTTAATATACTGGAGTGAGATAATTGTTTAAATCAACAGTTATCTTACATATTGGTTAAATGTTTCACCAGTGAAAAGTTTCTTTAAACTATTCCTATCTTATCTAAACTTTCTGAGTTTCCAATTTTCCTGGAAATGTAGCTCACTCTGTCTGTTTCTCCCTCTTCAAAATGTCTTTAGGCAATGGTATCTCCAGCCACAATTAGATACCTAAAGCTTTCTTTTGTAGGTGTGAAAGAACATCTTTTTCTATCTATCAAATTCCACAGAACAGGAGATTTTCTGAGTGTTTCTCTTCCAGATCTTTCCCATCTGACAGAATTGCAAGAAATTTAAAAATTGCATAGTTCATTGATTACTTTTACATAGTATGAAGTTTTAATAGTCATAAAGCAGGCAGCAAGAACTATTTTCAAGTAAATATTTTTAAAATTCTATTTCCTTTAAACTCTTTAATATTTTTGGGATAGGCTATTAATTGAAAGATACTTTACAATACCTTATAATAGCCTGTATACATATAATGACTGTATAATTTATTTTCCAATGACATTTTTAAGCAAAAGTGGCAGCTAACAGCATTTATACTGGAAATATTTATTTATTGACCTATATCAATGTTATTCAATGGGCAGACACAAAATAGTTCTACTAAATATTATTTTTAAATAAATTTGTGATGAAATCAATTGTAACTATACCTCATCATTTTAGAGGACAATTTAAAAAAATATATATTGGGAACCAAGCATTACAAAATGAATACAAGCTGTGTAGCCACATTTATTTCTCATAATGTGCCAAATAAACTTCTATTACATTTTCATAGGATCAAGTGACTGCCTTTCCCTTTTGTGTGGTTTGTGCTAAAATGTCAACTAACACATGAAAGCAATTAAAGATTAGAATTGAAATTCTAGAAAGAATTTTGTGTATTGTCTGCCTCTATGTGTGTTTGTGTGTGTATGTATATATGTATTGTATATAATTTATAAAACTTATTTTAAGATTGATTGAGGTAGTTTTAGTTTATTTATATTGCATTTTTAAAATGAGCTCTATTTTATTGCTTTATTGAAAAATCTCAGCAAATATTCTTTTCTAACACTTTGTTAATAAGTAATATACATATCAAGAAATGCACAAAAGCGAACAGATTAAGGGTTTTTTGTCATCTCACCACCCTCACAATAAATCCCCAAATTAAGAACAAAACATTGCTATGTCCCAAGAGTCTTCACTACCTCCCCCATTTCTTTCTTTTTTTTTAATGAGTGAATCAAAGATACGTCGTCATTTACATGGTAAGATTCAATGCAGCAACATTTATAACTATATACCAAATGATCTAACATTCACACAATTTTTATCTTCTACATATTAACCACAACAAGTAAGAGAAAGGATGAAATTTTTCTTGTTGGATATGGCTTATTTCACCTAACACAATAATATCGATTTGCATCGATTTTGATGTGAATGTCAGGATTTTGCTCTGTTTTATGGCTGAGAAATATCCCTGTAAGGCTGCCACAAAACACACCAGACACTGAAGAAAGGAAAAGAGTTTATTGGAGCAAACCCAGCAGACCCGAGGGAAGGGGTGAGGAAGGAGAAAGGGAGAGAGAGGAGAGAGAGAGAGCGAGAGGAGAGAGGAGCCAAGAGAGGATAGACAAGAGGAGAGCGGAGAAAGGAGAGAGGAGGAGAGAGGAGGAGCGAGGAGCACCATGTGTTCAGGAACAGGTCCTTAAAAACTTTGCCTGAGGGCCGGCTCCGCGGCTCACTAGGTTAATCCTCCGCCTTGCGGCGCCGGCACACCGGGTTCTAGTCCCGGTCGGGGCAAAGGATTCTGTCCCGGTTGCCCCTCTTCCAGGCCAGCTCTCTGCTGTGGCCAGGGAGTGCAGTGGAGGATGGCCCAAGTGCTTGGGCCCTGCACCCCCATGGGAGACCAGGATAGGCACCTGGCTCCTGCCATCGGATCAGCGTGGTGCGCCTGCCGCGGCGGCCATTGGAGGGTGAACCAATGGCAAAAAGGAAGACCTTTCTCTCTGTCTCTTTCTCTCACTGTCCACTCTGCCTGTCAAAAAATAAAAAAAAATTTTAAAAAAAAAACCAAAAAACAAAAAACAACTTTGCCTGAGGGTGGACAGGGAAGCAGGAACAGCTAATCCCATTAGGATGAAGGTGGAACTTGACACCAGTGGTCAGGCCATGTGGCCACCTGGCTTTCAGCAATGGTGGTGGGGGCTAGGGCCTAGGATGTTGTCAGGGTGTAGATCGAGCTATAGATAAGACTGCGCCATTTTCTTAACAATCCCACCATACATTTTTAACATTTGGCTTCCTATTTTAGTTTCTCATAAAATTAACTATAATTAATTTCAAAGTGGCATTTACTATTACTAAATTTTAAATTATTAATGACTTTACTTGCGATCTCTCTTAATTATGGCATTGTGATTTAAAAGCTTTTCACTGAATATGTGTTGAGGTAAAAGTCTTTTACCAATAAATGCTGTTGTCTTAGTGAAAAACAAATTAACATGTATATGTGTGCCTCTATTTCTGTAAACTCCATTCTCTCTCTTTGATCCGTTTATCTTTCTTTTAGCCCATTATAGCCTCTTTATTACTGTGGAGTAATCTTAATCCTCCAACTTTTATCTTTATCAACATTGTTGTGATTATTCTTTTGGTTTTCTAAATGAACTTTAGAATCACCTTTCAATTTACCTGAAAAATCCCCAACAAGGTAATAATTCATACTGTTTTTAATCTATAGTTCAATTTTTGGACAGAGATCACTCAGTTTTCTAATAGTGAACATGATAGGTTCCCAATAGCTGAGAATTTTGATAAATTTTGTAATTTTTATAATGATATTCAATAATTTTCAGGGTATTGTAAGGGAGTTGTAAGATAATTACACATATTTTATTAAGTATATATTTAAGTATTTTATATTATGATCCACAGAAAGTACAATTGTTTGAAATTAATTTCTAATAATTTGCTCATATACATGGAAATATAATTGATGTTTATACTATCTTGTATCCTGAGACAGTACTAAATACATAGTTCTTACCATCTTCCTAGGTTCCTTATGATTTTCTATCCAATTTTTTGCTTTCTGTAAATGAAAGATTTAAAACTTCCATCTTAAATTATCCCTATGTTTTTATTTGATTATTGTACCAGCAATATAATTTTATAACAAAGAGTATATCTTTCCCTTTTTCCTTAGGATAAAATCATTAAATATTTCACCAGTATAAAATTAACTATAGGTTTCTAGTAGATGTCTTTCTCAAGTATATAGAGTCTTTCTCCAACCACATTTTCTTCATGAATTTTAAAAAAAAAAATGGCTGTTAAATTTTGTCAAATGCCTTTCCTGTACCTATCGAGGTAATATTACTAGGTTTCTGCATGTTTGAACCTTGCAATCCAGGGCTAAATTTCAACTGGACAGTATACATTATAAGTTTCATATGCTTCTGGATTGAGTTGCTGATATTTCCTACACATTTTCATTCATATTCATATGTGATATATGGCTGATAGTTTTCTAGTAATTTTTACTATAATTGCTATGCTGCAATTTATTTTAAAAAAGATTGCGTAAATATTTTCTTGCATAAATGTTAGGTGTCATTCATCAGTGGATTGCTTATCTATAATATAATTATTGGAATGTGCTTGTTAAAAATCAATTAGTTTAACAGATTATAGTGATATTCAGATTCATGTCAGATTTTGAGGGTTGTGGTTTTCAAGGAAGTTTGTTCAATGGATACATATATTATTGAATTTTTGCTGTGATGTTTATGATTTTGAATGTTGACAATATTCTGTCTAGCAGAGGTTTACTTTGTACTTCTATTTGGAGATTAGACATCTTGGATTTATAAGCTAATAGTTTCCATCACTTCTGGGAAATTGAGGCCATTATTAATAAATTGATTTTTATTTCCAAAATCTATGTTCCTTCTAGAATTGCAACTTTGTTCAGCTCATTTTTTTTCCTATATGGTCACTGAGTTTGTAGCCATTTTGTTCAACCACATTTTTCTCCATTTCTGTTATTCAGGTTAGATTATTTCTGTTGATGGGTTTAAGATTTACACATAATTTCTGGTTCTGCCTGGTTTGGTTGCTCTTCAAGAACTCTGAATAGGTTTTGCTTGTGTGCTTTTCTTACAAAGCTTTTACAGTTTTCTTTGAGATTTCTGTTCAAAAAGCAATAGCACAAATAAAAGAATTGCTAATGTCAATGTAGCTTTTTCTTTTTATCTTTTACATCTTCACAACTTATTGATTTTATTGCAACCGGCTTCTCTTCAGGAATCTAAACAACAGTGTTCAAGGAGAAATATGTAGTTCTGGACATTTAACTAAAACAAGCACAAAGTTATGTTTCTTTTAAGTAGTTCTGACTTCACCATATTATTATAATTCTCTAAAAATGAAATTCACATCTATAAATGAGGATACATTAATTGGAGTCCTATCCAGAGAATGAACTATTGAGAAAATTGAATTTGGTAGCTATAATAAATATATTATTTCTGCCAAAATAATTCTACACATTATTTCCTACTTAATTTTCCAAGTTACTTAAAATTCACTTTGCTTTTCAACAAATTATTATTACTTCTCTTTGCTCTTGTTATAAAGTATAAACAAGAATGGAGAATTATGTAAGTTTATCTAAGAGACTCTGATATCATATGTAAAATTTAATTCTTTAATATTCAATTAGTTCATCTACCATATGAAAGACATAAAGCATGATTTCTTCTCTTGCTCTATGAAATGAATAAGATAAGAAACACAGGATAGATGTGATTAATAACATTGCCACTGGAATTAGACTTGTGTTCCAGGCTCATCTCTACAACTCTCAGACTATTTGAACTTTAAGATATTATTAAAACTCTTTAAATTTTAATTTCCTTATCTATATAATTGGAGAATTATCAGTATTCATCTCATGGGTTTTTCTGGGGATTAAGTAAAATAATCCATGGGAAGCACTTGGTAAAATGCCAGACATTCACAGCAATAGTAAGCATTCAATTAATTTTACCTCTTGTTACTTTCGCTATTGCTTGATGTAACATCTTCTCATTGAATATTTATATCTTCAATTCGCTAATCACTCAAATCCAGTATGTTTTTATTGGCATTCATGTGATTAAGTAAACAGCTTTTAATACCATTATAAACATTTCTCAATATTTCCCTAAAACACTGATCATCTTTCATAAAATAGATCTAGTGATTGTGCTTTGAACAAGTCAAACCCATTCACGTTCTCTCTACTGTTGCTCATGTTGTACCTGAGTGAGTGCAAACAAAGGAGCTCCACATATTGATAAAATTTGATAGTCCTTTATTGCTGGCGGTGGAGAGTGGGCGCATGCCCTAAAGAACTCTCGACCCTGAAGCCAAAAGCAACAGGGTTCATAAAGGTAAAAACCACAAATCGGGAGGGGAATTCATGGTTGCTAGGAACAGGGGGAATACATGTTTACTGATGTCAAGCTGACCTAAAACCTATTCGAAACTAGTATCAATTATAATCTTGACAATACCAGTTACAATCTTAACAATTTCAATTATAATCTTGACATTAATCCAGGTATTGGTTTTAATCATATGTAGAACATAGACAAATTACATTTTTATAATTAACCCAGGTGTAGCCTATCTACTTCCAAGCTTGAGCGATCATGCTAGGGGGTTTCTATGCTCTGCCAAGTGTGATGTAGTGCACTGCTATTGTTCAACTGTTTTAGATCATAGTTTCAGACCAGAGTCTCACGGTGTGGGGGGGCACCTTTCCAGAATGGAGTCTCAGGTTCTGCAAAATGGAGTCCCTACTGTCAAAGTGTTACTTCACTCATATTTTATATCATCTCTAGAATAAAGTCCCTTTCTTTCCCTTATTTCTTCTACCAATTTACTAGTCTCTGACTACAAAACCTGTGATCTGTTTTAATTTATAGCCTCATATAAGCTATTAAATATGTTTTTGGAAACGACCCAATTAGGAGAAATTGAGGATATTCTTAATCTTAAAGGAACATCATTGTGTTATGATTTTCTTCCGACATACATACTTAAGAGCAGGTGTCAGACATGGTTGTCTCAGTCGTGAGCCACAGGACTGTATTTGAGTATTATTAACTTTTATTATCACATGTAGAAAGAAAGGAATCACAGGTTTCTGCCTATATTTTATTAGGACATTAGATGAAATATTGAGAAAAATGTGCCATTTCTTTGAAATGAATTATACATTTTTGCTACAAATGGCCATATGGAAACTTTGAATGCTGCTTATTTTTGACTTACAGTGTGTTCAATTTTAACATTAACTGTGAAAATTACATGGTTGTTTTCTTTGTTTTTAAAGTAAAAAAGTGCAATAACCATTTTTAGCTTTGTAAAATTGAATGCACCAATGCTTCCTCTGGTAGAATGTTGAATTGGTTATCATCAGTGACAGATGTTCTATACATTGAAGTAATTCTGCTTATATAATTGTGACAATTTTCCACTTCTGATTTGTCAGTTTCAATGATTTAGAAACCAGTTGACGACTGCCTGTAAATGACTGATGCTTTTCTTATATTAAGTAATTTCTGCTGGCAAAGCGTAGTCTTTTAGTTAGTTCTTGAATTCTATTGCAGTCTGCATATTTTCATTCTTTGTTTCATTCTAAACAGGTGTGACAATTTACCGAATTCCACACAGAAGCATCACTCTAATTACTCTACCTTGGGACTGTGAAATGCATTTTATGGGGAAATGCCATAAACTTATTTTTTAGATACAAGAACATTTTTGAACATATGGCTTCAACTTTTATTTTGTTCAAAAACTTAAAAATGAATATGTAGAAAGTTGAGTTCACAAAACATTTTACCTTAATCTTATAGGTAACTTTGTTATTCGATTTTTCTGCTGATAATTGATGATATTATAGTTTCGGATGCTGACTATAAAAATGCAATACAAGAATTACTAAGGTACCATAGTACCATTTCCTTTTCAATAGATATGATTATACTTGATTTCTTTAACATGTTGATTTGATTAGTTCATCAAAAATTCCAAGCTTTTACAACCTGCTTCATCAGGGCCAGGCTTACCTTAATAACTCAATCAACTTCATATTGTATAGGATCAGAGGAAGTTTTATAATATAAGTTTTATATATAAGTAGCTGTGATACCTGAGCATTTTCTGATTCCAAATATATATTTTTTAACAGTTTAGTGGAAGTTCTCATCAAGCTTAAAAGCAATTTTAAGAGTAATCTGAAACAGTAAATAAAATTAGAAAGTATGTTATAATAAGAGATCAACTGAGCAACTTTGGAAAAGATATTGTTTTGTTTATCATTCACAATAGATTTTATTCTATCTGTTTCTGTTTATCTGTCTATTGCAAATCAACTTTGAAGACAGGATGTAATTGAGCTCATATTTTGAAGGAGTACTCTTCACAGAATTTATTTTATTTTCAAAATCAAATATCATACATTGTATTAGGTACATTCATCATCTGGTATATAAAGTCTCTGGTTTCTCTTCAGGGGCAGGGATGAAAGAAACTGAAGTTTCTCTAACCCCATGGTGCCAGATTGTTAGCAAGTAACTGCTCATTTAAAATAGTAATCCTGTATCCTACCCCTAACAAAATTGTTCCTTAATTCATTGTACTTAATAGGCAATATAGTTGTCTAAAGAATAATTTAATTTGACATGATAAAAACTACAGAATAAGCAGTACCTTTATTTACCAAAATCATATAATCAGTTGCATAATATTTATTGATTGCATTTTTTATTTACAAACAACTCTTGAGTGAATTAAGTTATTCCATGAAGAGATAACTGAGAGAATTGCATGTGCTCATGTGTTTGTATAAGCAGGACAGAAGTATAGAAGTATATATTTTAAGCAAGGTACAACAACACATGTCATATAACTTTCTCTCACATTATTAAAAACAAATAAATTCCTTATCAAATCTCAGATATCAACTTCAGAATATCACCTTACCATTTTCTGTATTTGTTCATAGGAAATTCATTATCAGGCCACCTATCATCAATTAAACATCAAATTGCTTTCAAGTAAATGTCTTTGTCCTACAGAATTATCTTAACATAAATATATATTGATAATTTTGTCCTAACATTTTAAATTTTTAGTTTATTTTAGAATTTCGAAATATCTTTAATGAATAAATTCATTTCCTACTGGGATACATATAAAGAACACCAATGACAGATTTAATTATGACTGCTGTTGACTAAGTGAGACTAACTAAAGATAAGTAGCTCTTTTATCTGTTCTGCTATTTTTCTGAACCAAAATAAAGAATTCCTAGTTGAATTTGACTAGTGGATTGATATTCGTAGTGTTTCTATATGAAGATGGCATTCAATACTCACTACCAGGCTATGAGGAAAGAAATAACATAGCAATCAAATGCCTAATGTGTATTAGACCATTAGAGATTACTTTTTCCAAAACAGGCACTGTAACTTTCTCAGTAATATTTATGTTGACTATTGCTAAAACACATCAGTCGAATATACAAATTTTGCAAGCATATTTTACCTTATATCTTTGATCATTGCCCTCCTCATCCTTGGCCAAATTGCAAGTCTCTCATTGCTTTTGATGTTCTCAGTAGTTTTCATCCCTTCTTTAATTTTTCTTCTGTTTACTATAAACTCCTTCAGCGATTTTGATTCTTGTGCCCCACATCTTCAGCTACTTCATAGGCCTTTTTTGTGATTATTACATTTTTAAACTTATTAATATTTAGAGAACAAATTCCATGAATTTCATAGATATAACTCCAAGAATACAACAATACTATCTTCTCTTCCTCTCTCTCTCTCTTTCTCTCTCTCTCTTCTTTTCTTTCTTTTATTTTCCCTTTTAATTTTTTGCAATAATATCAGATGTTGTGTAATAAACCAATGATAAAACTTAGTGGCTTAAAAACTGAATCATTTTGCTTATGAATCACAAATTTTGTTTTGATTTTTATATGATCATTTTTTAGGGATGTCTCAAAGGTTGAGTGTTAGAATCATTTGAATCTGCTTAATACAATGTCTAGCAGTTGATGCTAGCTACTGCCTGAGCTGTTAGCTGGTGTATGATTGGCAGATTTATTTATATGTGGTCTTTCTGTATGGCATTGCCTTTCTCATAACAGGATACCAGTTATCCTCCACAAATTTCCATAGAGAGTTAGCATATCAACTTTTATGACTTATCTTTAGAAGTCTCAGTTTGTCACCCTCTCTACATTCTATTTGTTAATGATTTCACAAAAGTTCAATCATGTTGAAAGGGTATGAGAAGATTGTGGAAGACAAAGTTCAGTTAGAAACATTATTGTAGATTTTTTGACAGTGTATTACAGGACAATTGCTTTGTTCTCTTTTACATTATTAAACCGAGGTTCCCTCTTCTTCTGTAGTTTGAAAGGCTTATGCATTCTACCAAGTATCATGGATCATGGCATCACAATTACTTCTTCCAATCCCACAATATATTTCTAAGGAGCATGATGTTAATTTAATTATATTGTTTCATGAATGTAGATTAGCTAAAAGGGTGAATTATTTTATTTCATTAAACTTTTGCCATTACTTGCCGAAACCTAATCTGGAGAACTTAGAGTCTGAACCCATGGAAAGTATTTTGATTTTTAGGCATATTATTAAGGAAAAACTATATACAAGTACATTAGTAAAAAAAAATTAAACTTAAGAGAGAATTTTAGGTAACACAATAGATAAAAAAGCCAACCTAAACTTTAGTAAGATGATTTAATTGAAGGATATATAAATAAAAAATGAAATGTAACTATTGCTCTCCAGTACAGTAAGATAAGTTGCTTAGTGTTTTACTTTATCCCACACAGATGTACAATTTCTAGATCTTCCTTATAACTAAAATCACATTTTATATAAATAAGACTACTTATATTTTATTTATATGCTTTATGATTTAATTTTATACCCTAGTGAATTTCAAGTAATTTGGAAATGAGTCCTGATGTGTAAAAATTGCTCAAATAGTTTAAAGCATATTATTCAAAAGTTCATAATATTAATACTAGCTTATCCACACAATTGAAGACAAAGTTTGTTAAGAATAATATTTTCTAAATTTTTATAAGGTAATTGCTCCTCTTAAAGTATGATTTGTAAAAGTTATGAATATCTCTCCTTTTGTGATGTTAGCATACTGTCTTTCAAGAGAAAGTGTAGGTCTGCAAAACATAAATATATTTTTCCAAAGTGATTATGTATGCTAGAACTGCACAAAATTCACTTAGTAAAAAAAAAGTTTAAATTGTATTTCATCTCCTTATTAGTACATGCTTCCTTGTAAGGCCCTTCCAGTTCTGTGATTTGTTTTCTGAAGAATAATTAGACACATCCCTGAATCTCATGATTAACATTAAAGTGGGTGGAAACTGGCAATACAATGTTTTGTTATGTACAAATAATTCATCACTTATTCAGTAATCTGGAATTGTAAATTTAGACAAGATATGTAATGAATATGTAGAATCAATTCATTTCATCTCTATATAGAAGAGATTAATGCATAAAGCAGCATAATTCAGTCAGTGCTCATCTATCACTGAGTCTTATATTAATTATTAAAAAAAAAAAAAAACATGCCAGTGAGGATGCAGAGAAAAGGGAACTCTCATATGCTGTTGAATAAAGGTTAAATTAGTGGGGCCAGCACTATGGTGTAGCAGGTGAAGTTGCCACCTTATACACTGGCATCCCATGTGAGCACCAGTTCATGTCCCAGCTGCTCCACTCCTGATCCAACATCCTGCGTGACCTAGGTAAAACAGCGGAAGATGGCCCAAGTGTTTGGGCTCTGCCACCAACCTGGAAGACCAGGAGGGAGCTCCTGGCTTTGGCCTTTTTTTTTTTTTTTTTTTTTTTTTTAATAATATCCTGTGGGTGATCCTGTACCTTTATCCCTTTTAGTATTTTTTGTTTGTTTGTTCTACTTAATACTATTGGTTGAACTCTGAGATTAACACATAATTATTCTTAAGTGTTGAAACTTAACTGAAAAGTGATCCCTGTTAAATATAAGAGTGGGAATAAGAGAGAGAAGAGATGTGCAGTTTGGGACATGCTCAATCAAACTTGCCCCAAATGGTAGAGTTAGAAACACACCAGGGGATTCCAATTCAATCCCATCAAGGTGGCATGTACCAATGCCATCTCACTAGTCCAAGTGATCAATTTCAGTTCACAACTGATCAAAATGATAGAACTAAGAGTCAAAGGGATCACATAAACAAGACTAGTGTCTGCAAATACTAACTGATAGAATAAAAAAGGGAAAGAATGATCCAACATGGGAAGCAGGATACACAGCAGACTCATAGAATGGCAGATGTCCTAAACAGCACTCTGGCCTCAGAATCAGCCCTTAAGTCATTCAGATCTCTCTGAAGAGCCCATGAGAGTATTTCAGGCATGGAAAGCCAAGACACTCTGGAAAAAAAAAAAGACCTAAATGAAAGATCTCCGCGAGTGAGATCCCAGTGGAAAGAACGGGGCCATCAAAGAAGGAGGTACCTTTCTCTGAGGGGAGAAGAGAACTTCCACTTTGAATATGACCTTGTGTAAATATGATCAGAGTTGGCGAGCTCCAAAGGCCTCCATAGCCTTGCAACTCATAACAAGAGCCTAGGGTGATTACTGACTCCATAAACAAGAGTGTCAATTTGTTAAGTCAACAAGAGGAGTCACGGTGCACATACTCCTCATGTGGGATCTCTATCCTTAATGTGCTGTACATTGTGATTTAATGTTATAACTAGAACTCTAACAGTATTTTACACTTTGTGTTTTTGTGTGGGTGCAAACTGTTGAAAGCTTTATTTAATATATGCTAAATTGATCTTCTGTATATAAAGATAATTTAAAATGAATCTTGATGTGAATGGAATGGGACAGGGAGCAGGAGAGGGGAGGGTTGCAGGTAGGAGGGAAGTTATGGGGGGGGAAAGCCATTGTAATCCATAAGCTGTACTTTGGAAATTTATATTCATTAAATAAAAGTTAAAATAAATAAATAAATAAAAGCTTTCTTAAAAAAAAAGAAAGATGCTGGGCCAGCGCCTTGGCTCACTAGGCTAATCCTCTGCCTGTGGTGCTGGTACCCCAGGTTCTAGTCCCGGTTGGCACACCAGATTCTGTCCTGGTTGCCCCTCTTCCAGTCCAGCTCTCTGCTATGGCCCGGGAGTGCAGTGGAGGATGGTCCAAGTCCTTGGGCCCTGCACCTGCATGGGAGACCAGGAGAAGCACCTGGCTCCTGGCTTCGGATCGACACAGCACGCTGGCCTTAGCAACCATTTAGGAGGTGAACCAACGGAAGGAAGACCTTTCTCTCCGTCTCTCTTTCTCTCACTGTCTAACTCTGTCTGTCAAAAAGTAAATAAATAAATAAATAAATAAATAAATAAATAAATAAATAAATAATGCTGGTCTGGCGCTCAGCACACTGAGACCCATGCATGATTTGACTGCTGGCAGGTTGCAGTGGTCCCAGGCACATTTCCTCCACCCCCTTACTCCCTGTTGAAGGGCTTTGTACTGGGTAAATAGCTCTCACGTGTGGCCCAGATCCCTAAGACCACCTGGAAGGCTACATAGGCTATGTGAACTTCAAGCTGATTGGAGAAGCCTAGAGGCCCCAGTATCGGCTTTATCCTGTAGAATTAGGGTTGCTTCCCTTTGCTAGCTATGCCCTTTTGCTTGCAGTAGAAAAGCTTGTGGCTGACTGTTAACAGACATGTTCGCTGAAATGGTCTTAGGCGCTTTTTGTTGAAGAACGAAGAACGCCATCACCCCACCATCCCGACAGTGTGGGCCTCACAGGACGAGCCCATAATATCCAGAGTTTTAAACTTATTTGAGAGAGAGAGAGAGAGAGAGAGAGAGACAGAGAAAGCAAGAGAGAAAGAACACTCTCATTTACTTGTTCACTCCCCACAGTGCCTGCAATGGCCAGTACTGGGCCAGGCTGAAGCCAGGAGTCAGGAAGTCAAACCAGGTCTCCCACTTGGGTGGCAGGAACCCAATTGCCTGAGCCATCTCTGGTTCCCTCCAGGGTCTGCATTTGCTGAAAGCTGGAGTCAAGAGCTAGAGCTGAGAAGACTAACTCAGGTACTGGTGTGATGCAGGTGTTTCTAACTACCAGCCTAATGCCTATCCCAACAATAAGATTTTAACTGTGGTAAGACAATATTTCATTGTGGTTTTGTTTTGCATTTCCTTTATGATTAGTGATGTTGAGCATGTTTAATCTCAAAATGCACAAAATAGCATGATAGGCATTCCTCTAAAATGTAAACAAAATTCTTGTAAGTGTATAAAAAGTGTTCAACATCAGTGGAAGTTTTGTAAGGATCGATGACATCAGCAGATTTTCCCTTGATTGCTCAGTTGGAGAAGGCATTTCAGTTGCTGGCATGGACCTCTCTGTTTCTGGCTATTCATTCAGTAAAGCAGGTACTTTTAAAGGAAGGTAATACCATAAAGTCTTCTAGAAACACACACTTCCTGACAAACTGCTACTTTATCATTCATGCTCTAATATATATATATATATATATATATATAATTTAAAATCTATAGATAAATATTAAAATGCCAGTGATAGAAGCTTGTGTGTTTTTCTTTGATATGATTTTTAAGTCAGTGCAATATGGCCATTTCTAAATTTAGGGTAAAGCTAGGGATTTAAATTTTGAGAAATGCACTTACATCATTTCCTCAGCAGATGCTTGGCAGAAGAGATGGCTATGTATATATAGCTCAGAAAGAAAGTTGTTTGAGGATAGTGAAAGATTTAGTGAGGCTTGAATTCCTCTGTTTTTTTTTTTTTTTCCTTTTAGACAATTTTTTTCTTCAACTGCTGAGTGACATTCACACAGAACCACGGAAAAGCACTTTCTCCTCTTTAAAATACAAGCTCAACATTTAAAGTAGGAAAAGAAAACAGAATAACGACTTTAAAATGCAAATACTATTTAATTCCCAAGAAGTTTATGTGAAAATGATACATTTGGAAAAGCATACATTTTCTTCTATACTTTCAATTTTTATTCTGTTTTTTGATTAGAAAATATTGAATTAGAAAATTTTGACCTGGAATATTAGATAACAGAATGCCTGGGGATATTATACCCTTGAAAATTTTAATAAAAAAGAAATACTTATCTATTTTTATTTATAGATTAGAGCTATTTTTATGAAGATTCAAAAAAAAAAAACTGAAAAGATTTTACCAGAATAAACATGCTTTCTTACATTTTCTACATCTGAACTATTTACAATGTCAGAAAAAAATATATAATTTGCTTGTGGAGCCCCAAAATTGGTAGTTAGCATACTTGTTGCATTATAATGCTTAACAGTGTTCAGTTCTCATAGAATTTTAATATTATATTAAAGTTGCTGAAACAAGCAAAATTATAAAAAGTACAAAGTTGAATATCACATAATCAATGGATATTTTAATACAATGTCTCAGTATTTAAGGATTTATTTAATTATTTGAAACACAGAGTCAGAGAGGAAGAGAAAAATCTCTTATCCACTGGTTCACTCCCCAAATGGCCACAATGGCTGGGGCTGGGACATACCAAAGCCAGGAGCCTAGGACTCCAGCTGGGCCTCTCATGTGGATGGGAAGGGCCCAGGTACAAGATCATCTTGTGCTGCTTTCCTAGGTCAGTAGCAGACATCGGGATTGAAAGTAGAGCATCCAGGACAAGAACCAGTGCTCACATGGATGTCAGTGTTGCAGGCAGCAGATCAATCCACTGCGCCACAATGCCTGTCTCTCATATTTTAAATGGGACATTACTTACACTAAAAAATCATATTTAACAGAATATACTACTTATTAACTGACATCCCAGAAGAGAATTTGAACATCGATTCTTCTTTGCTTTTCAGAAACTAAATAGAATCAATAAAGATACTAATCCAAGATCGCTAGGGTAAGATTTTTCCTATATAAGGCACATGAAATGATAAATGTATTAAAATATTCCTGATTCCATGTCTCATAAAATCTTACATTTTTAACATTTTAAATAAAATTAATCACTGCTGTGTGGTCACCAATAAGACATTTTTGTAAGGAGAATTGAGATTTGGCTTTGGCTAGTTTTTCTATTTAATATTACATAGAACTGACCCCCCATACACACACACACCACCCCCCAGAAGTCTTTTTCTGGGCACCCATAGGGCTTTACAGTACACTGCAATCATTTGTATACTGACGGCTGCGTTGTCTATTTATGCTTCTTGAAGTGATCAGTGTTGTCCTGATGAATCCAAGGTCTCCAGCCTCCAACCGCGTTAGCAGGGTTTTTTATTCAGGGTTATCTGAAGGAAGCTGCCCACCCATTCTTCACTCCACCAAGGCAGTGATAGCTCAGAGAAAGTGAGACAGACTAACTGGAACGCAGAGCGTGTTTATTTTGATAAGAAGGGGTCTGCTCTCCGACAGCCGGACGCCTACAAAAGGGAGCACAGTTGGTGTGAGAGTGTTTCGGTTGCGGTGGTTTGCCTCCCGTAGTGCTGCAGTGGGTTGCGAGTTCCTCACAGGTCCCCACTTCCACAAAACACGAACAATTCATCTTGTAGCGTGTTGGTTCTTGCTTCTCACCCACACAGTCAGTGGCCTTGTCCGTTATGCTGTCAGATCTTACATTCAAAGCACAGCATTTCGGGCATGAAAATAGACAACGGCATTAGAATTCTCAAGCAAACAGGGAACTAAAACCAACTGCCAACAACGAAGAACAGCAGACAGCTTCCAACTCCTCCACATGTGAGCCCTGTCCTCATCCAGCTGGAAGGTTAAAAAGAGAAAGGACTTGCAAAATAGTGCTTTGCCATCAAGAATATAAATATTCTTAAAGCCTGGTTGGCAATCATACTCTAAGTCAATCTTGACCGTTAAACAATCCAGTTATAAACTTCTCCTTTAATGTCTAGAATATTCCCCAACCATATCTATTAGCTAGTGCAGCCTGCTGAGAGTAATAGGGCAGAGTCTCAGAAAACTAAGAGAAATCTCTCCCTTATTATTTGACAAGATAGCTGGATAAGACAGCCTTGGGAAGGGAGAGAAAAGCAGAAAGAAGGCAAGCCTGTGTGCCAATTTCTCTTCTGCTTTCTTCTCTGGGAGAGGCAAGATGAGAGGATTCTTTGGCCGTGGCTCACTGTTAAGGGTTCTGCAAACACGACTCCATGGCTTCTCTTTTGAGGCTGAGATATCACAAAAAGGCTTAACAATTTTACTTTCCAGAGCTGCCATTAGTTCCTCTCTACTGTAAATCCAATACAGAAGTCACTGAGAGACAGACTGGAGATTTATTTTCAAAATTAACATTTGCATAATAGTCATTAATCTCTTTGAATTTCTGAACATAACATTGTAAAGGTATCTCTGAGTTTGTTAGCTTCACTCGTGTTTCCACTGAAAAATAATCAATAATCAAAATCCATAGATTTTTATTAATATATTTTCATCACATTTTAATTCCATCTGGCAATTACTCTCCACACTGTGCTTTTCTGACACTAAATGATCCATTTTTGGCTGCTTTTTCTCACCTACTTTATACAAATTTTTTAGGTTTTAAAAGTATGTAATTTGATGATACATACATTAACATAATATTTTGTGGAGAACAGGCAATACAATGTTAATTCATCATATCTTAGAAAGTGGGATATATTCTTTTATATCTTTGTGGTAGTTTTTCTCATAAGGGCCATATATATTATTTGTGCAAACATATGGATATATTTAGAAGAGTCTGATATACTGGATAATTATATTACTTTTGTGATGATCTTTATTTCAGACTATATTTTAGAACTTTTTAATGCTTTGGTGAATAAAGGATGTTGATTTCCCTAATGATTGCATATCCTACAAACTTAAGGGACTCTTCTATTAATTTAGTGTTCTATCTTTCCATTCTATGCATTTTATCACTGGACAATCCAATTTCTCTACAAATTATCTGAATAACTAATTCTCCCCTTCCCATTTATATATATATATATACATATATATATATATATATATATATTTGACAGGTAGAGCGGACAGTGAGAAAGAGAGATAGAAAGGTCTTCCTTTTTGCCGTTGGTTCGCCCGCCAATGGCCGTCGCACCCGGCGCACTGCGACTGGCACACTGCGCTGATCTGAAGGCAGGAGCCAAGTGCTTCTCCTGGTTTCCCATGGGGTGCAGGGCTCAAGCACTTGGGCCATCCTCCACTGCACTCCCTGGCCACAGCAGAGAGCTGGCCTGGAAGAGGGGCAACAGGGACAGAATCGGTGCCCCGACCGGGACTAGAACCCGGTGTGCTGGTGCTGCAAGGCAGAGGATTAGCCTATTGAGCCGCGGCGCCAGCCTTGTATTTTTTTGAAAAACTGAAGCAAAGGTGGCCTCTTTTTTTTTTTAATCACAGGCTGAGACCTGCCAGCACTAAAGTCCACTAGTGCTAAACTAAAACTAAAACGTTCATACATAGAGTTCTTTTTAAAATAGCCCAAACAAGCTGTTTAGCTAGAGGACACTTGGGGAGACAGAAATAAGAACACATTTACAATACTTGTTATGCTAACAGATGATAAGGGAATAAAACTGAAAAATTATAAATCAGTATTGACAAGATCAATAAAAGTTGCCTAATTGGACACATCAAATTTTTACAAGGTCGTCAGGGTGAAATCTATGAGAAAATAGTGTTTGGAGAAATGTTTGGGTGACCTAAGGAACCTACATAGGTCTTGCAGTTTGAGGAAGAATGTTCTAGACAAAAGTAACAGCAGGTACAATTACCCTAAGAATGTGTTTGGGGTACAATTAGAAGAGCAGAAGTAGCTGACTTCAGAAAAGCAAGTATAAGTCAGACCTTCGGAAATCACTGTAAAGACATAAACTTAATGTTAAAGCAGGGAGCCACTGCAGAGTTCTGGAGCAGAGGAGTAACATGGTCTGGCATTTGAAACAGTCATGTTTTTCTGCTTTAGTGAGAATACAATATAGCTGATCTGAAAGTGAGGATAGAAGCAGGGAAACCAGTTTCTTTCAGTAATCCAGGTGTGTAAAGATAATCCATGAATGAATATTGTTTTGAATATTTTCTAATCAAGAGGAAAAACTTGATTATTGAATCACAAGAAATTTTCAGCAAAATTAACTAAATACGAGACTAGAAACTGTGTGCATATTAAGAACTTGACAAACTGGCAATACATTAATAAATCATAAAAAGTAGAGTAATGTAGGCTGGCACTGTTGTGTACTAAGCTAAGCATCCACTTGTGATGCTGGCATACCATATGGACACCAGTTCAAGTCACAGCTGCTGCTCCTCTTCCAATCCAGCTCTCTGCTATGGCCTAGGAAAGCAGTAGAGGATGGCCCAAGTGCTTGGGCCCCTGCACCCATGTGGGAGATCCAGGAGAATCTCTTGGCTCCTGGAATCAAATCAGCCCAGCTCTGGCAGTAGGGGCCATTAGGAGAGTGAAACAGTGGATGGAAGACCTTTCTCTCTCTCCCTCTCTCTGTTTGTAATTCTACCTCTCAAATAAATAAATAAAACTTTTTTTAAGGAAAAAGTACAGTATACGGTATAAGAAATGTAACTCAGAGTTTTATTTATTTAAAATTTATTTATTTGAAAGAAAGAGATGAGTTAGAGAGATACAGATAGAGATAGACGAGAGAGAGAGAGAGAGAGAGAGAGAGAGAGAGAGAGAGAGAATTTTCCCTCTGCTGGTTCATTCCTCAAATGGCCACAATGGCCAGAGCTGGACAGGTGGTAGACGGGAGCCAGGAGTGTCACTTGTGTCTCCACTTGCCTGCAATGCCTTGCATCATCTCCCATTGCTTTCCCAGGCACATTAGCAGGGAGCTGGATCAGAATTGGAACAGCCAGGATATGAATTAATGCTCAAATGGGATACCCTCATCGCAGGAGGTGACTTTACCAGCTACACCACAACACTGGCCCTCTTATTTTAATTAATTTATTTAAAAATATTTATTTATTTGAAAGGTACAGTTACTGTGAGATGAGAGACAGGGTGTGTGTGTGTATATATACATATGTGTATATATATATATGTATATATATAGTTATATAGTTATATATTAATTTAAACTTATTGAAAGAATACATGAGATCCTAAACATTACAGCTGCTACAGAAACTGAATCATCATGGTATAGATTCAATACAGTTTGGGTATTTCTACAATTGACCGCTGCAGAAGTCACTTTTGTGTTGTAGTAGAGAAAAATACAATTCCATAGGAAAAAATATTGTAACTCTATTCTTAATAAAACTTTGTATCATCATTCAATTCAAGATTTTTTTATGTAGCACACCCAAATTGATTGGGTATTTGTATACAGTTGTATTAATTTTACCACTCACATAGATACCTGGCAAATGCTGATTTTCTCTTTATCATGACAACTTGTCTTTAGAAAAAAAGCATAGAAAAATATCCACTGTTACATAAACATTTTATGTTGGGTTCTTTCATTTGGCATAATGTTTGAGAGATTCATCCAAGTGTTAGGTTGTATTTATAGTCCATTCCTTTGTTTTGCTGAGTAGTATCCTATTATATAGTATTTCAAAAAGTTTTGTGTGATGAGCAAAATGAAATGTCCACTCATCAAGGTTATTATATTTGTATTGTTTCAATTTTTGATGATTATGATTAAAGTTGCTACATATCATGACTCTCCTTTATGTTTCATTCTGTAGGATAGTAAATTTTCCGTCCTGTGATAAATTCCCAAGAGTGGTATTGCTAGGCCATATCAGAATTACAAATTTATAAGAAACCTTCAAAATGCTTCTAGGGGATCAGTAATATAGGGAAATCTTGTTAGTTGATGTTTTCACTAATACTGATATTACAAATTTACTTAATTTTGTTTTAACCAGTTTAAAACTTGTGTAAGAATCCCTTCTCTTTATATAAATTTAAAAAGTTAAAAATTATTAAAAATCTTTAAAATTTGAGAACACACAGTGAATTTGATCTTTTCACTGAGTAAGTGTTCAGAAAGTGCAGTAACACAGAATACACTTTATTTGGGTTGGACTGGAATTATATGTGAGGGAAAGACTGTTACATAAGTTGATCTTTTGCAGACAGAGGCACAGAGCACCACCTTGACACATAAGAGATCAAGAAAATTCCAGGCAAGAGGGGAATTGCAAGGAGGGCTTGTGGATCCAGGCCATAAGATTATTCTGTAGGTCAGAGAATTCTGAAAGTTTATGATTTGGGGCATTCTTTTATAGTTACAGAGCATGTCTTACCTCTGACTAGCAAATGTTGGGTACAATGTCATTGAGTAGGTATTGCAGGTATGTTCAAATTGCTAAAATTATGACTATTATTGATACTTAAAGCAATTAGATTTGTAAAATTTGGGCTTGTGCAGTTGGACTTTTGAATGAGTAACAATGTAAGAGCTAAGGCAATGGTCAGTTTGGGTTTATTTATATACTAGAAGAAACTAAAGTTGGAGAGGACATTTAATGCAATCATAATGAACAAATACTATACTTTCTGCAGAAAATTATAAGACATTACAAACATTTAATAAACTAAACTTGGAAGACAATAAAATGAACACATATATTTTGATAATTTCCACCTGAATGTTTGCAAGAGAAACAGTGTTGTGTGTAAAATAATATTATTGACCATTCAATATGATTTCTTTTTTGAAGGTTTTATTTAATGAATACAAATTCCATGTGTACAACTTTTAGGAATATAATGTTTCTTCCCCCCATTCTCGCCCTCCCACCCCCATTCCTATCCCACCTCCTACTCCTTCTCCCATTCCATTTTTCATTAAGATTATTTTTTCATTGACTTATATACAGAAGACCAACTCGAAACCAAGTAGAGATTTAAATTGTTTGCACAAACACAGATATACAAAGTATAAAGTACAGTTTGAAGACTAGTTTTACTGTTAAGTCTTTTTTTTTTTTTTTTTTTGGACAGGCAGAGTGGACAGTGAGAGAGAGACAGAGAGAAAGGTCTTCCTTTTGCCGTTGGTTCACCCTCCAATGGCCGCCGCGGTTGGCGCGCTGCGGCCGGCGCACCGCGCTGATCCGATGGCAGGAGCCAGGTGCTTCTCCTGGTCTCCCATGGGGTGCAGGGCCCAAGCACTTGGGCCATCCTCCACTGCACTCCCTAGCCACAGCAGAGAGCTGGCCTGGAAGAAGGGTAACCGGGACAGGATCAGTGCCCCAACCGGGACTAGAACCCGGTGTGCCGGCGCCGCAAGGCGGAGGATTAGCCTAGTGAGCCGCGGCGCCAGCCACTGTTAAGTCTTATACTGCACCTAATTAAGGACAGAGGTCCAACATGGGGAATAAGTGCGCAGTGACTCTTGTTGTTGATTTAACAATTAGTGGCCGGCGCTGTGGCTTAACAGGCTAATCCTCCGCCTTGCGACGCCGGCACACTGGGTTCTAGTCCCGGTTGGGGCGCCGGATTCTATCCCGGTTGCCCCTCTTCCAGGCCAGCTCTCTGCTATGGCCCGGGAAGGCAGTGGAGGATGGCCCAAGTGCTTGGGCCCTGCACCTGCATGGGAGACCAGGAGAAGCACCTGGCTCCTGGCATCGAATCAGCGAGATGTGCTGGCCGCAGCGGCCATTGGAGGGTGAACCAACGGCAAAAGGAAGACCTTTCTCTCTGTCTCTCTTTCTCTCACTATCCATTCCTCCTGTCAAAAAAAAAAAAAAAAAAAAAAAAAAAAAACACCAACAATTAGCACTCTTATTTTTTACTTCAGTGACCACACAAGGCTCTTGCCATGAGCTGCCAAGGCTATAGAAGCCTTTTGAGTCCACAAACTCCGTCAGTATTTAGACAGGCCCATATGCAATGTGAAGTTCTCTCCTCCCTTTGTAAAAAAGTACATGATTCTTTGATGGCCCCTTCTTTCCATTGGGGTCTCACTCAAAGAGATCTTTCATGCAGAATAGTTTTTGCCACTATGTCTTGGCTTTCTATGCCTGAAATGCTCTCATGGGATTTTTCAGCCAAATCCAAATGCCTTAGGAGCTGATTCTGAGGTCAGAGTGCTGTTTAATGTGTTTGTCATTATATGAGTCTGCTGTGTGGACTTCTTCACAGTTGGATCTTCCTCTCCTTTATAATTCTGTCTATTGTTATTACCAGATACTTGGTATTATTTATGTGAGCCTTTCAACTTTTATTCATATCTATTTGATCATTCCATACTTAATATGATCACTTTATCACATAAAATGGTATTAGTGCCACCCAGCTTAATGTGATTTGGAGTCCCATGGCAAGCTTTTAGCTTCACCCTTAGGGATATGTCTGAGGAAATGTGTGAAGATCTGTATGGCTCCTCCCTCTCTCATTCCCACTCTTATTTTCAACTGGGATCTATTTTCAATTGACTTCATACATCTATGACTAATTCTATGTCAAGTAAGGAGTTCAACCAATGGTATTAAGTAGAAAAAAATAAATAAATGAAATAATAAACTGTTCCTCAACAGTCAAGACAAGAGCTATTCAAGTTTTTATATCTGAAAGCAGACATGACAACTTATTGAGAAATTCCTATATTTCAAATCTTTAGAAATAATGCATTACTAGTGAAATGGCTTTGCAATTAAATAGCATAGTTTAAAAAGAATGTGAGTATATGTCTGCATTTGTATGCACACATATGTGAGTCATGGAATATATGCAGTTAAATGATCCACAATAAACATCTATTTAGCAACTATTATGTCATTGTGGTAACCCATTCATCTATAACCTGGAACTTGCTTTTGGTTCTAGGTCAACATGAATCTAAGTTATGAAGAATTAATTTCTTTTAAATCTTCTTAACTCCATCATTCACGCTATAATTATCTCCAACTTGCCTGGCGATAATGCACAAATTCCCAGGCTCAATGAGACAAGCCCCACAGTATCACATCTGCAGAGTATTTTTCCTGCTTTATGGAACATATATCTCCCAAATTAACCAAGGGGACTTCAGTATCCTCTTCTGATGTAAGAGAAGTCATATTTTCACTCTGAACTTTTAAAAAATTGAGTATTTGTACTATAGCATGTGCCAATTTTAACTTTGAACATAAGAGGGATTTTGCCTACTCCTCTGTCTTGTGAATTTATATGTAAGTGTACAAAGATATGACTACTTCTAGGGAGAAAGCCTCAGATGAGAATAAAGTTTTGTTAGACCCCTAAGTCATGGTGTCCCTCTGTTTAGTTTTCTCGCCGATTTTTCCCACCCCATCTTTTCTCCTACAGTATATATTTATATGAGAATTATTTATACACTTGTAAAAGTATCTAAACGTATCTACCAGGAAAGTACAGGCAAAAGGAAATAAAGTGTTAATAATTGAAATCTTAATGAAATCCATTTAAGGAGGAATTAACCAAAATACAATGATCACTTTCCAGGAAAAAGTGATAAATTTGTTTTACCCTTGTTATTTAATAATTGTGAGAATATTTAACTGTTATAATTTCTTTTGAATATGTGTATAGCTGTTTTTCATAACATTAAGTTCTATAGAGTAGACTATAATATCTTTTGTTTGGTTTTTTTAACCAATTAATATTTAACCATCTACCTGTAGCAGGCACTTCTTGCCTTACCACCTTGGTAAAAAAAAGTTTTATAAGATTATTTTATTTTATTCATTTAATTCATTAAATTATAAAATTTAATATATCTTATCATCCTTATATACAAGTATGCATTCTTAGTATCCTACTCATTTGCATACACTAATATTAATTTTGAAAACTACTATAGTTGGTTCTTTTAGTCATTTGTTTCACATTTAAATTATTTAGTTCTCTCAATTGTCCCTGCTTACCTCTATAACAAATGTACAGATAATAATAGCAATTGTGTTGAATTAATATCACTGGCAGTTAAAATATCTCTAGAAAGATCAATCGCTTTATCTTTTAAGTAAAAACACTAATTGAATATCCCGTCTCTGTGACATATACACTTAGCCCATCCTCTCACTCATTCTTTCAAAAACTGTTACAGATGGCCTTTTATACCAGTAGGTGCATCTTGCTCAATTAATTTTGGGAAAGTTCACCTACCAGGAGCCATGTTATCAGTGCTTTACAACTGTGTATAAAATTCTATTATAGCAGAACTATTTCTGTGATTTTATTAAATAGAGCATGAAAATTAAGAGAACAATTCCCTCAAACATCAACTCTATTAAAATTCTATAGCTAATTTCTAATTTAAATGTTTTGTAATAATATAATTTGCAAGTATTTTTCTCATTACAGAGTTGTGACTTAGCAAATCTCTCTTTTATTACATATCTTTTAGATACTATTTGTGTTTAAAATAACACAAGGTGGGAGTTTGGTCTATGAGTTAAGACTCTACTTTGGACACCAATCTTGGAATGCCTGGATTCAGTTCCTGGCTCTGACTCCTGACTCTAGCTTACTGCTAATCTAAACCCTGGGAGGTAATAGTGATAGCTGAAAGAGTGCATATCTGACATCCATATGGGAGATTTGGATTGAAGCTCTTGGCTTCAGTCTGGGGCAGTGCTAATTGTTTTGGGCATTTAGTGAATGAATCTGTGGATAGGAGTGTGCAGGTGCTCTACCCCCTCGAACACACACACACTCTCTCACTTTCTCTGCTCTGAGATAAATAAATGAATAAAGAGTTCTAAAGTAGCACAGACAATGGTGTTTGATTTGAAACCACTGTTTCTCCTATTGTTCAGCAAAGTAGAAAACTTCTAGTGCGCAATAAAAATAATTTTATTTGCTCATGCAAACTATTTTTAAGAATCTTATAAATTTATACTTGCTTTGTGGATAAATAAAATTATGTTGCTTATATTGTTTACTTGAAATTCCAAATTTTAATGTGTTACATGTACATGACCAGGCATTGTATATACTGAATGTATTACAGAAACCTCATTTTTGAGCAGTTCAAATAAAAAAACGGTGACTTCACTTCAGCTTTGAGTTGATGAATAGGAATTGGAAAATTATCCACAAATTTCTGGAAACATTTTGAGAATATCTTATTTTGGTCAATATAAATTATGCTGTTTTGGAATATTCTTACCTTTATAACTCTCATTTGACAGCTAAGATTCCCACAAAATGTTCCCAGAGGTTAGACCGTAAAAGAAGTAGAAGACAGAAATAAATTGCTAGATGATATTACATAAGTGAATCCGATGCTCACGCACTCAATCAAGTGCCAAGTTGGTGCAGAAAGAACACGGAAAATCATACAAAGGATTTACAATGGAAAATGTTAAGTGCAATGTTAGAGAAGTTCTTGGGTGCTATAATTGCATTAATTAAATTATTTTATGCATAATCAGATTTTAACTTTAGAATGATAATAAGACCAAAGTCAGCGAACTCTAAAGGCTTCCATAGCCCTGGCAACTATGACTAGAGCCTAGGGAGATTACTGACGCCATAAACAGGAATGTCAAATTGTTAAGTCAGCAACAGGAGTCACTGTGTACTTACACCCCATGTGGGATCTGTCCTTAATGTGTTGTCTAATGTGCAGTGATGCTATAACTAGTACTGAAACAGTATTTTTACACTTTGTGTCTCTGTGTGGGTACAAACTGATGAGATCTTTACTAATTATATACTGAATCGATCTTCTGTATATAAAGAGAATTGGAAATAAAAAAAAAACCTGGTGTTAAATTGGAAATGACATAGAAAATTAATTAATTTAAAAAATATTATGTAGGATCTCTGCCTTTAATGTGCTGTACACTGTTATTTAATGCTATAACTAGTACTCCAACAGTATTTTTTTCATTTCGTGTTGCTATATGGGGGCAAACTGTTGAAATCTTTACCTAATATATACTAAACTGATCTTCTGTATATAAAGATAATTGAAAATGAATCTTGATGCGAATGGAAGGGGAGAGGGAGCGGAGAGGGGAGGGTTGCGGGTGGGAGGGAAGTTTTGGGAGGAGGGAAGCCATTGTAACCCATAAGCTGTACTTTGGAAATTTGTATTCATTAAATAAAAGTTTAATAAATGAAAAAAAAAAAAGAAAAGGATAGAAGACACTTTGGAGTTTGAGATGTTGCAATAAATCTAGTTACTATTTGCCAAATTTGCAGGACGAACCTGTGTTGATGCATATTATGAATCCCATTATGCTTTATGTAGGTTTTCATGTGAGGTAAGGGATGAAGGAAACCTAAGAAACAGCATTATTTCCTGAATTGAAAAAGAACCTCCAGAGCCTTCTACTACCAATTCATTGCCCACACCCTTAAGTACATATGTTCTATTGCATAAGTTTATTTGACTAAAGCGACTCATATGCCCATGTCTAATGTCAAGGGGATGAAGGAATTCAGTACCAACTCTAATGTGCTCAGGAAAAGAACCAGAAAAATTGTAAGAATAACTTGCTTCTTCAGCAGTTTTTCAGTTAGAAATAGTTCAGTTTCAAGATTATCTCTTCTGAAGTTTTTTATTTTTTTTAATTTTGGTGTTCTTTATAGATTCTAGAATAAAATTTAAAATGCTTGCTAAACTTCCTAGCCTATTATTCTATAAAAGATGCAACAGTGTTTTTTTTTTCTTCATACTATTTATTAAACCCTTTGCTTAGTAGTGGGTTAAACTTATGATCATTAATAAGCAAACGGAAAATAGATCTCTGTAAAAATTAGGAGTGGGAATAGAAGAAGGAAGGGGTAGAAGGATTGGAGCATAGGCAGGAGGGAGGGTATGTTGGAAAGAATCACAATGTTCCTAATCTGTATATATGAAATACATGAAACTTGTATATCTTCAATAAAATTAAAAAAAAAACTCATAGCAAAACAAAAAGATGCAATTAATGGTTACAGTTTACTTGAATATTATATTCATTTATATTATATTTATATATAATTTGTGTGTATATATATATATACACAAATATATATAAATATATATATTTATATATAAATATAATATAAATGAATATAATAGATAATAATTATATATATTATATTATATTATATTAATATAAATATATGTATGAAAATTTAATCTGTACATATCACACATTTTTAAAAATTAAATCTACACTTTTATTTTATATTATAGTAGAATCTGATTATAATATGTGATTAGAAAAGGGGTACTTTTAAGAACTTGTCCATACTTTGTAGGTAATTTGTTGATGGTTGCTTATATTTGTGCATAATTATTTTACATATTCTCTGATTGCTAATATAGGACCACAACATGAAAGTACATCAGTTTATTATATGACCAAGTATAAGAAAACTAATAGCTTATACTGGAATGTTATTTGCTAGAACACATGATTCCCTAAGGGTGGGATAATTTACAGAAGTCTCATCACTATAATACCTCTTTGTTTTAGCACTTTCTTAGGGACAATGCTCATTGACACCAGTAGAAGTCTTCAACTGTTTTAAATGGCATTTTGATTGTAGACAGATATCAGTTTCAATTACACAGTGATATTTTAAAAATTAGGAATACAGTTTTAAAATGCCCAGTGAAGTTATCAAATTAGATATTATTATCTTGAATGAGATAGTCTTACAAGCTGTGATTTAATTAATTTTACCTAGTTATTTTTATGATGGTCTGTTATATATACACACACACACACACACACTAAAAATCTTAATTATTTCAAGCAAATACATCTGGCTGGATGTTAGAACCTCTCATTTTTTTGGACAAATTTTAGTGAAAATATTCCCCATTGTAGCCATCTGAGAAGTGAACCAGCAGAAGGAAGACCTCTCTGTCTCCCCTTCTCTGTCTCTGTAGTCTTTAAGATAAACAAAATTTTTTTAAAAAATAGTGCTAATTGTAACATGTGAAGTTTCTCATTGTAGAGGCAGCAACAGAAAAACTCATAGTGGGTTTAACATTCAAATGAATTTATGCTTGCTAACTTTCTTGTGTAGTGTACCTGGACAGACATTTCAAGCCAATAACAAAATAGGAATTGCTGAGTTTAAAAATATGACAAAAATTTATTCCCTATAACTCAAATAACCTGTGATTATTTATTCAAATATATAGTAAGCTTTTACTGTGCTAGATACTAAAGAGGCATCCGAGTTATTGCTGCGGTGTTAACTAATTCATTTTGACTGAGTTAATACACACATATGTTCTCTGAATTAAATTAATTAAAGTATGAGCAAAGTGTGTAATATAAGTAAACAAATTAATAAAATTCTCTCATTTAACCTCTAGTGTCTAAACTGTAAATAAATGTTTCGAACATGAATCTTTTCCTTTCTCAACTTTGTGTCACATTTAGAGGCTCTATTATTCTTGCAACATAAGAGCTGAGTATCTCCTATCTGGAAGTTTACTTTTTTTTTTTTTTTTTGGCAGGCAGAGTGGACAGTGAGAGAGAGAGACAGAAAGGTCTTCCTTTTTCCATTGGTTCATCCCCCAATGGCCGCTGCAGCCGGCGCACCGCGCTGATCTGAAGCCAGGAGCCAGGTGCTTCTCCTGGTCTCCCATCTGGAAGTTTACTTTTACATATTTAATGTGTTAAAACACCATGATTGTGGTGCAGTGGGTTGAGCTTCAGCTAGTGATGCTGGCATAGGAGCACCAGTTAGAGTCCCAGCTGCTCTGATTTCAATCCAGCTTCCTCATAATGTACCTGGGAAAGCGGTATAGTGGTTGAGTGCTGCCACCCCTGTGGGAGACTTGGATGGATTTCAGTTCCTGACTTCTGCCTGGTCCAGCCCAGGCCTTTGAGGCCATTTAGAGAGTGAACCAGTAGATGGAAGATCTCTGTCTCTCTTTCTGTCTCATCCTCCTCTCTTTATCACTCCGCCTTTCAATTGGTAAATAAATCATAAAAAGTTACTGTAGAAAATATGAAGGAAAAGTAAAACTGAAAAAAGAGTAACATTCAATCTTATAAGTACTTCTAAAGGTAAAATGAGGTTAAAATGTCAACAAATATGTCATCACAAATCGGGTGCTTATAGTAGTATCTCAGCGTCATGGAAAGAAGTTGAGTTGAAGGTAAACTGTTAAGAACAAAATGAGAAGTATCAAACGGGGATGAGTTTTCAGCATGTCAGGTATTTCCGTATTAATGATGAGCTAGGCTAGCATCGTGTTTTACAAGAAAATTCAGCAGCAAAGTCAAGACATATGAAATAGTTCTGAGGCACTGGATGTGAAGACACATTGTTCACATCTTGCAAGGAACGCCTCCATTCATTGGTGTGCTGATTGCAGGAAAGCTTTAGTCACTGGAAAGACTGACTGGGCTGAAGAATTGTTTTGCCCCAGATCTTAGTTCTTCCCATAGCAGTGAACATCCATGACTGTCAGAGGCCCGTACACAAAGCCCCAGCCATTCTTACACTCAATCATACAACTCTGCTTGGCCACTTTTAGCTCTAGCCAGCCTTTGCTAAGCTGTCTTCCCATTTGTGTGGAGATCCACTTCTACGTCTGTCCAAGCTACTTTTTTTTTACCACTTTGCACACATTAAATTCAGCCTTAACTCATACCCTCATGTAATCCAATCAATCCCACCTTACACATACAATTTAATTAGAAAAATAAAGGTGTATGAAATTATACCTGCTAAGATTATCCTTTGTTTGTTTCCCTAGTCCTAGGATCAAGTTACCTTTGTTCTCACTGATTTTCAGCAAGAAAAGATGGAGCTAGAGGAGAATTTGGAAAGACTGGTATAAAATCTGGTATGTGTGGAGCCCTTCTAAAAGCAGATAGGCCAGTATCGTCATGACAATAATCACACAAGCCAGAAACCAACAAAAGCATGGTTTGTTTTCAAACTGTGTAAAAAAGGAAGAATTTGATATGCACTGTGAAAATAAGTGTAAGATTTAGACACATACCCTGTTTTTCACACTTTCCTTAAAAAAGAGCCTTTAGCATCTTCTGTTTTGCACACTAAACTATTTTGAAATCTGCCTATGATCACAGAATTTTGTGATATGCTAAAGTGCTTATAACATTCAGCTTTTAAAATTTTAATTAGCAAGTGCTAATTAGCATGTGAAAAGAGAAAGGGATCCAGAGAGGTTGTAAGAAAAACATGGGCTATAAAAACTTGAGAGCTTTAAATAAAGGAAGAAATTACATGAAACAAAGAAAGGTAATAGCAGCAGGAAAAAGAGCAAGTGAAATAAAGAAACAAAATATTCTGAGGAAAGTTAAGGAAGGAAATAAATGAGATTCATCCTTTGCATGACTTCATGTTCTTGCCTTTACCTAAAGCAAAAGTCTGAAAATATTATTTATGTGGACAGACTAATCTTATTGCATTTTCCTTTAACTCACAGTTGAATCTGACCAGAGTGAAATCCAAAGCAGCTATTGTTAACTTTCAACTTCAATAATTAGTGATAATAGACAAGAACAATAGACAAGAACTTACTCTTAGACTCGATTTAAATTGTATACATTCCAAAACTAATGTATAAAGTTTAAGAAAGATACCAACAACACAATGCATTTTGTGATTGTAAAAATTTCAGAAAAAATCCCTTAATAAGTTATTTTCTTCTATAAGTTGACACTTGAAAGATTTAATTAAAAACTCCTTAGTGTATACCATATGCACCCAATAAGATGAAAGTCATAATTGGCCATCTATGCTATAAACAGCTGGAGACAACTCTTGAATTCCTTATAGGAAGAAAGCCAAAATAAACAGCAGGAATGTATCATTGAGAACTCCAGTGATGTCATGCTTTAGTAAAGGAAAACAACAGACGACTCATAAGGCAACGGAGAGCAGATGGCCCCCAAATCTTTTGGAATAGGTTGTTTTTGAAATCAGGCCATAGCTTATTAAGGAAAGTGAATACCCTGGGAGCAAATTTACTGGTGCATATGGATACGGGTGTTAGTGTCCTAAGGTGACAATCAAATTCACAAACCTAGCATTTAATCAGAACTCTTGTTTCTAACGACCATGGTAAGATCTATTGCTTCCAGATAATATATCATAATAGATTTCTAGTCAAGTGTTAATGATGATTAAAAGTGACAAAAGCAAGGAAAAAGAATTGAGTCACGTCTACTTTTCTCTAGATAGTCAAATAAAAAAATTTGCCAAAATATGGATTAAAAAAGAAATGTATATCTTCATACCTGCTTACCTATACAGTCACAGTACCATTACAAATAACACACCTCAATAACTGCACAAAATATTGTTTATCATTTTGTGGAAGTCATAGACAGAATGAACTTTCAACTAGAATATGTAATACACTTGAAAGTCATCTACTGCAAACACAAATTTGTTAAAGGAAATAACTTGTGTGAAATGTAGACTGGGTTTATTATTTTTGGTCATTGTTTACATCAGGATTTAAATGTTATTTATTCCTTTAGTGTGGTTACTAGAAACATTTTATTTGCAATTGCCAAGCTGTTAAGAAACATTAGAAAAACCATTTCAAAAAAGTCAAAAATTTACTTTTCATAATTAGCTTTTTAAGAGTTTTATAAATTCATGTGTTTGATTCTGTGTATATATCTCAATGAATAAAATTCCTAGCATGTTTATCTTTAAAGATTATGAAGAAGTGTTAATAGGATAAATATATGTCCTGATTCAGTTTTATGTAAATGAGGCACTAAAAAGTAAGAGTTAAGCTGTAATAACCTAGAAATCAGATATTACATAACTGTACTTTCCATCTATTTTAATAAACTTTTTATGATTTTGAGGATAATTTCTGCTTTTTTCATATAGTTTGAACTACTTTTCACATAAATGAATTAAGATTTTAACATCCTAACACATTGTACAATCATATGCTACAATGTGACATTATATATGATCATTTTAGTTATGTAACATCTTATTTGTTCCTAATTTCCACTGGACATCATCCAAATTCCTTAGCAGGGCACAGTGGTCCTCAATGCTTTCAGATGTGTATGTGTATGACCCTACAATTGCTATGGGAGGTGTCTGAAAACACTGTAGAGGGCAGGGATAGTTGTTTTGAACTTATTGCAAGGACTAAGCAACCTTGTAATCCACTTGTAATTGAGTGGCTAAGGTACAGTCATGTTAAACATCTTCCCCAAAACTGCATAAATGCCAAAGAATTGTCCCATTGCTAATAGTGCCCAAATAGAGATCTTGTGATATGATTGGTTTTTTAGCTCTTCTTTATGCTCCTGTGAAACTGTGGTCTTTCTATTTTTCACTTATTGAATATTGTGGTTAGTGGTGAATTAAGCCTGTGATTATAGAGTGGATTAAAATTATGTCTTTGCAAAACATAAAGAATAAAAAACGGAAGGAAGGAAGAGCATTGAGGGAAAGATAGGGGGAAGGAGGGAAGTATGGCTATCTTTTTAGAACTGTATTTACGAGATACATGAAATCTGTTCTCTTTGCCTTAATAAAAATTTAAAAAGGAGGAATTAGAAGCAAAAGAAAGAAATAGTTAAAACATGGGCTAAAAAATACAATTTATGACTGGACCCTATCTCTGTAAGATTCTATCCATCACATTCTAACTCACTTGCTCTACATCCCCGGGGCAAACATAGCATCCGATTTCACTTAACATGGAGTTTTGTACATTGTTCTTTTTTCCTGAAACACTTTTCGCCTTTTCCACTCCCAGCTATCACACAGTTAGACAGTTCACTCATTTTTTCCAGTCTCAGTCCAAGTTTGCTTCCTCAGCCAAATGCTACCTAATTCCCTCGTGTTTCCTTGGTTATTTCTCCTTCTTTATTTACAAGACAAAAACAATTCCACTAATGCTGCCTGTGCACCTTTTTGTCTATTTAATGTGTCTTCCTGATTTACAATTTCTTATTAATATTTGTGTATGGAGACACCAGTACATTGTACATGTTCTATTTGCTCTCAATGAATGTCAAATGTATAAAAGTAGAGCAAATAAATGAGTTAAATACACAAAAAATAGACACAGAGCTTTTTGAAATATATGTTAATTTTGGGAACATACTTCTGCTTCAAAGAAATGTCAGAAACACAAAATATTAAGTTTTTATAGTATGAGACAATGATTTTCACATCTTAACTTATATACTGATATCGCTTTATGCTATGAATGAAATGGTGTAAAAATCTTAAGGGCGGCTGGCGCCGCGGCTCACTAGGCTAATCCTCCGCCTTGCGGCGCCGGCACACCGGGTTCTAGTCCCGGTCGGGGCACCGATCCTGTCCCGGTTGCCCCTCTTCCAGGCCAGCTCTCTTCTGTGGCCCTGGAGTGCAGTGGAGGATGGCCCAAGTGCTTGGGCCCTGCACCCCATGGGAGACCAGGAGAAGCACCTGGCTCCTGCCATCGGATCAGCGCGGTGCGCTGGTCACAGCGCGCCAACCGCGGCGGCCATTGGAGGGTGAACCAACGGCAAAAGGAAGACCTTTCTCTCTGTCTCTCTCTCTCTCACTGTCCACTCTGCCTGTCAAAAATTATAAAAAAAAAAAAAGAGAGAAAAAAAAAATCTTAAGGGCAAAGTTATAAAATTTATTTTGTTAGACAAAATGTATAGAACTAAAGGAGAGTTAAATGTTTTAAGATGATGATGTATTTGATTTTTCTTAAGTTATTTTGATTAATTTAATTTGTGAGCCAGTCCCCTGGTAGGAATTATTTATTTCATAGTTCTAGAAAAATAGCGTTAAAATAATTGGTATCCTTTGAGAGAAATAGTTAGCATTGTATAGTGAATCAAATGATTATCTTTAGGTTAGTTAATTTACTAGTGTATATTTATGATTTGTATTTAGTTATGCAGAAATTGCTAAAGATTTAGAGGTAGAAATAAATAGTCATGGGATCCACCCTCAAAAATATTACACTATGATGAAGACACATGATTAGCAATGAAGAAAAAAGTTGTTACTGACTTTAATCAATATTTCTGTGACATCTTTAGAAAGAAGTTCGTAATGTTTCTGGATTTCAGCTTACAAATCTATGAAATTCACAATGTTTACAAAATGGAGCAGGCACCTGTCTGGCACATATATTATGAGTACCAGGATAGATTATTACATGTTTGGAGATATGTTTGAGATGTGGTCAGTTTTCACTAACTGGGAACTACTATTAGATGAGAGCTATCCACATACATCATATTAGCATGATTTATTCTATACCTATTTCTCAAAAAGATCTATTTCTTGAAAAAAACTTCAGATCTGGCCGGCGCCTTGGCTCTCTAGGCTAATCCTCCACCTGCGGCACTGGCACCCAGGTTCTAGTCCCTGTTGGGGTGCCAGATTCTGTCCCATTTGCTCCTCTTCCAGTCCAGCTCTCTGCTGTGGCCCGGGAAGGCAGTGGAGGAAG
Source organism: Lepus europaeus (assembly GCF_033115175.1). Taxonomy (NCBI): domain Eukaryota; kingdom Metazoa; phylum Chordata; class Mammalia; order Lagomorpha; family Leporidae; genus Lepus; species Lepus europaeus. The sequence goes on along the minus strand of NC_084829.1, from coordinate 62,707,963 downwards.
GCCCAAGTGCTTGGGCCCTGCATCCATATGGGAGACCAGGTGGAAGCACCTGGCTCCTGGCTTCCGATAGGCGCAGTGCAACGGCCATAGCGGCCATTGGAGGGTGAACCAACGGATAAAAGGAAGACCTTTGTCTCTCTCTCTCACTACCTGTCAAAAACAAACAAACAAACAAACAAACAAACTTTAGATTTGATAAGAATTAAATATTCTTAGCATTTTTTATACTCAGAAATATAGAACATTTATGTATTATGTTTATATATTTCTTAATTTTGCTATTATGATGTATTAGTTTCTTATTGTATCTTGTAGGCAGATTTATATTTAGATTATATGAATAATACTTTGAAATGTCTTTGGAAAATGTCGCAAACATTCAAGAATATATCAAAATACAATCAAGAACTATGTCTTGTTTTTTCATTGCCTTTTGTTAGTGTGACTTATTATTTCCCTCTGGCTTTCTCAGCTTTCTCCCAAGTTAATACTTTCTCAACTCTTAGATGCCTGATATCTTGTCTTGCCATTAATCACTGTGAAGTTAACAGCAAGCACACCTCTTGGTATTATCTTGAGTTTAACTCTGTCTATACAGCAATGAATCAAAGTCATGAACACAGAGAATGGTACCTGCTCAAATCCACGTATTTTTTTTTTTTAATTTCATTCAAACTTTCAGACTTAGATGTACTTTTAGTTCTGACAATTTTCTCTTTGAAGTTAATGTACTTTAAACATACTTTTAAACATACCTTGTGTTCTCATATTAGAAAAGGCAAAATAAGCATAAACAAAATAATGCTCAAAATATTAACAAGAACTACCCACTGAGTTTGAAAGACACTGTTCAATTGTTGATATCATAGGAAATAAATTAATTTAAGCAGAATCCACCCCTGAAATCCTTTTTTAGGTTAGAAGAGAGAAAAATAATGTGTATAACATATAAGAAGTCTTCAAAATATCTATGGAAAATGTGTATTATCTTTTCATTCCATTTTTCCATTATCTTTTTGAAGTACCCTCAAGATGATAAAAGTAAAGCATGATGAGATTTTAGGTTTAGACTGACAAAAGCCAGTAGAGAGGATAAGACAAGAAAATAGTGAGCTAGATTAATACATGACTGAGAAACAAGAGGGCAATGGGTTGGTCCTCCTTCTGGAACCAATGCTGTCATATGATTGCAACACTTGGTTTATTTGCTGTGAAGTAGAGGGGTTTGGAAAGATGTTCTAAGTGGCTCTATAGATGAACAAGTTGCTACTACAATTAATAGTAATTAGGCTAATATTGTAACCTTTGTTAAAGTAGAAATTCTTAATATTGAAAACTTAAGGAAGATTGCCTAACTGAATGTTTACCTTTTTATGTACAAAAGCATAGAGGATATTTTATGAGATTATCAGTATAAAATACATACACACACACACAAAAGTTAATACCATAAATGGTCATATACTATAAACATTTTAAAAACTATTTTATTCAAACCACACAGAGTTATTAAGTGTTATTTTTCTTTTCTTGTAGATAACAATTATAAAAATTGAACAGGAGGATCAGAAATAGGCCATTATTTGCCTAAAATCAGACAGTGTGTTGGTGCCTGAGAGAATTACAATCCAGCCCCCTTCAAAGAATGCCTTTCTATTGCACTACACATCATTCTGCACGCATTAGTCGGCTTTGTAGCAACACAAGCTAAGTTAGGATAACTGCTTTCCTTATAAAAGAGGGATATAATAAATCAATTAAATCATCGTTAAAATGGACTACTTTTTTCTGGACCCTATCCCATAATTGCTTAAAATTAAAGGTACAGATGGCATTTGGATAGGGGTTGAGATGCTGTTTGGACGCCTGCATTCCACCTTAGAGTGCCTGTGCTCAAGTCTCAGCTTCACTCTCAATTCCAGTTTCCTGCATACACTTCCTTTCTCCTTCAAACAAATGGAATAACTAAGTAATTAAAGCTTTCTAAAAACTACAAGTAATTTATTTACTGTGTCCCCACAACCAGAATTTAATGAAGATAAGCTTTTAAAAAATATCTGAAGTTAAAATGAAATATACTGAAAATATATCGGAGGAGAATGACCCTAATGTACAACAGAAATATATAGAAATAAGTGGATGATTATGGATCCTTGATTGTAACTTTTCAATAATGTGCAAAGATTTCAGAAGCAACATTTTTAATAAGGCTACATTCATTAAATTCTAGAGATAGATACAAGACCTTACTTTTAATCACTGAATCATCCTTTGAAGAATATTATTAAAGTCTATTATTACTATTATTGTTGTTCCCTGAAGCTTAGATTAATTATTTCAAATGTTCTTTTGATCTAATGATATAAGGAAAAAGTTCCAGGAACTAGCTTGAAGGTTAACTTCCAACTTTAATCATTTAATTTTGATTTATATTTGATTAGTATTTATAACAATAAGAAAACACAAATAATCATATTCATTTTTAGAATTTATGAAAAATAGTAATTCATATCAATATTATTCATAAGCAGCTCTACCATAAGTGAATATGGAGCCTAGTTTCTTTTTTTAAAATAGCATGTATTTATGGGATGTCATGGAATGCTTCTTTTTTTTTAAAGATTTTATTTTTATTTATTTGAAAGACATTTACAGAGAGAGGTAGAGACAGAGAGGTTTTCCATCCGCTGGTTCACTCGCCAGATGGCTGCAACAACCGAAGCTATGCAGATCCGAAGCCAGGAGCCAGGAGCTTCTTCCAGGTCTCCCACGTGAGGGCAAGGGCCCAAGGACTTGGGTCATCTTCTACTGCTTTCCCAGACCATAGCAGAGAGCTGGATCGGAAGAGGAGCAGCCAGGACTCAAACCGGTGAACATATGGGATGCCCGTGCTTCAGGCCAGGGCTTTAACCTGCTACACCTCAGCGCCGGCCCCATGGAATGTTTCAATACATGTATGCATTGTGTAATGTACAATAAGGGCAAACATATCTATATCATCAAACATTTAATATTAATTTAGGTATAAACATCCAAAATCCTATCTGTAAGGCCACCACAAAACACACCAAACACCAGAGTAAATGAAAGAGTTTCTTGGGGAAAGCTGACAGACTGGAGGGAAGGGGCAAAGAAGGAAAAGAGGAAGAAGGAGAGCATGAGAGAGAGAGGGAGAGAGAGAGAGAGAGAGACAGAGAGGGAGAGAGAGAGATCAGGAGACAGAGAGAGAGACATGTGCTTAGGAACAGGTCCTTAAAACTTTGCTGGAAGGCGGGCAGGGAAGTAGGAGCAGTGAATCCCATTAGGATAGGGGTGTTGCTGACACCAGTGGTTGGACCATGTGGCCACCTGGCTTCTAGCAATGGCGGTGGGGGCTAGAGTCTAGGATGGTGTCAGGGCTGTGCCATTTTACTAACACTACTTCTTTTTTTTTTATTTTTATATAGAAATATATAGTGCTTTAACATTATCTATAGTCACTCTACTGTACAATAAACCCCAGAAATTCTTATTCCTATTAGCTATAATTTAGTACCTATTATTCAACTTTTCCCCATTCCCTGCTCTGTTATTCCTAGGTTCTAAAATTTTAGAATGTATAAGTAATTTCTCAAAATTTAGGATTTTTTTTTACTTTTTTATTTATAGAAAGGGAACAAATTTCATATATACAGTTTTAAAAGTATGGTTTTTTCCCATTCTACCTTCCCTCCCTCTTTCACTCCCACCCTCCCTCTTCCATCTTTTCTTAAAATTTAGACTTTTATAACCATATGATCATAACCTGATAATCTAAATCAATATATCTGAGGGGAAACTAGGTAATCTGAACATGTAGAATGAGGTACAGATATTTGGATAAAGGACAGAACATGAAGTATTTCACATGTCATTCTCAGAAATACTGAGAGGGGCTCCCGTGGACAAGAAATGGTATAGTTTGGGAAGATTGTAGCTTTGTCAGATTATTTCAAAAGAAAACATAAATAGTGTCGACAATTTTTAGGAAAAACGTATCTTCCTACTTTAATTATATTTTAATTATAACTAAAACAATCAAATCAATGCTGAATATACATACACTCTTATTCACCCATTACTTACTTTAATTCATATGCATTCTATTCCTATTATGTTTGGTCCAGACGCTGATGATAGAAATGCAGTGGAGAATAGAGGTATAAATTCCCTGGGTGCACTGATGGAAAGCATCCATCTTCTGGTTGGGAGTAAGAGTCTAAATTAAATAAAATAATTACAAATATTTGCCCAGTCTATGAAGTAAAGAAACCTGGTTTTCAGTTTCAGAATAGTAGCATGTGGAAGCGAATGTTATAAATCAGAAAAGGTCTCAAGGGTCCACTCTGAAGAAGTGACATTTATTTCCCCAAGTAAGAACTTTGAGAGCTTCATATGTGACTTTTGCCTTGACCTTGCTAGGTTATTCTTTGATACTTCTGCATAGGTTTTAGGGACTAGTATTTCTGAATGTGCTTACAAAGATATTCTCTGAGTCATAGTGCCTTTCTGTAAAAGTAAGAGAACATGGATTACATGAGGACTTCCAGTTGTACGGTTGTGTTTCCTCTGTTGATTTTGTGTACTATGCACCACTTCCATTTAAGTGGTGCTACCAGAAAAGTTACTGTGTACCTGAGGTTATTTTCCATAGTAATTATAGCACCAAAATCTTTTGCAAATTTGTAAATCAAACCAAAATTTACATTGTTCTAATCTGCAAATGTTTGAGCACATGGAACAATTTAAGTACCAAATTGCTTTAGATATATTTTCATAAAACTTGTAAAGGATTTTAGTTTTGTGATTACATCTTATGCAATTAATGATTTCTATATTAGGGTCCTTATATTTTCTTTTTTTAATATTTTATTTATTTATTTGAGAGGTAGAGTTACAGACAGTGAGAGAGAGAGAGAGAGAGAAAGGTCTTCCTTTCGTTGGATCACTCCACAGATGGCCACCATGGCCAGCGCTGCGCCCATCTGAAACCAGGAGCCAGGTGCTTCCTCCTGGTCTCCCTTGCAGGTGCAGGGGCCCAATCACTTGGGCCATCCTCCACTGCCTTCCCAGGCCACAGCAGAGAACTAGACCAGAAGATGAGCAACTGGGACTAGAACCGGTGCCCATAAGGGATGCTGGTGCCGCAGGCAGCGGATTAACCTACTGCGCTATGGTGCCAGCCCCAATATATTATATTTTCAAATTGCAATTTTAGAAACTTGAGGAAATTTGTTTATGGATATTATTAAGTACAAGAATTCATACAAATATGGTGTCAACATATAGCATAATAATCTTAAAAAGTAAGTTTTCTATAAAATGTAAGTGCTGAAGGTGATATAAATGTAATTATGTAAATGCTGAAGAGGAGTAAATAGCAATGGGTAATTCTAGTGGAAATTAAATAGTATGCTATGTTGGTACTAAACATTATGCTGATTTCATTTTCTTTGGATATATATCCCGAACTGGGAAAGCTGGTTCACGTAGATCTATATTTAGGTTTTTGAGAAACTTCCTTATTGTTCTCCATAATGGCTGTACTAATTTACATTCCCACCAACAGTATCTTAGGGCTTCTTTTCTCTACAATATCACCCTCATATCTTATTTTGTCTTTTTAATTATAGCCATTCTAACTGGAGTTAAATGATAGCTCATTGTGTCTTTTATTTTCATTTACCTGAAAGCTAGGGATATTGAACACTTTTCCTGTATTCTCTGGTAATTTTCGTCTCCTGAAAAACACATCAAAAATACTAATTTCTTATCTAATTTGTCTGTTTTTGTTGTTGAGTTTTTAAATTCCTTATGTACTCCAAATGAGGGAAATTTTTATTATATAAGTTCGAGAAAATATTGCAGTAAAATGGTTGCACCTGAAGATCATTATGCTTAGTGAAGTCAGTCAGACCCAAAAAGACAAATATCACATTTTCTCTGATTTATGGTAGTTAGTAGATACAGCATGAAAATTTATCGTTTAAGAGTAAAATTGACATCTCAGATTTAAAAATTGTTTACAGATATTATCTATATTCCTGCTTAACGATGGTTTTTTTGTTTACCACCCATCAAGCTCTTTATTTAATGAAACCTGTAAGTATAAAGAGACTCAAAAAGACATTATCTTAAAAATTAAACAAGAAAGAAAGAAAAAAAAGAACCAATTATATTCTTAGAATTGTGTCAATGAACTACATTAAATCTATCCTATTTATATTAATAAAAATGTTGAATTAAGTAAAAAATCAAAAGATTAGTTTTCAACTGAAGGATTTACAAGTTTGCTGTGTAATAATAGATTGTAAATGCCAAAAAAGATTGAAATAGAGATGCAATACTGAATCCATCAGACATCTCACTCCTGTTTCATACTGAAACCCTTTATCCAAAGTTCTTATACTGAGTTTTAAGAGTCATCAGTATAGAGTAAAATGTAGATTTGAACCACTTCTTAAAAATCACTTGATCTGAAGCCACAGCCTTATTCTAAATTCATATAAAATCATCTATTCTGTCCAGTGACTTATATGACCAATCTTGTTCTTTTTCACACATTGAATAATTCATATTTTTTCTGAAAAGTCTATGTATTGAAATAGCTCTTTAACCTCCACAATGTTGTTCCTTGTACTTGTCTGCATGATCTGCTCCAATTTACCATCAATTTAACCTTTTGTCTTTGGATTTCTCTGGCTTTTAAAAATTGTTCATTTATTTGTTTTTCCTGAACTCTTCAGAGAGTTTTGTCACAGCACTTTTAATCTCACCATGAAAATAATGGAAAAATGCTTATTGTTGATTGTTTATAAATAACCGGTATCTGTAAATCCAGAAATTCCAGATTTAGCAATTTCCTTTTCTCTCCTAATATTCTGGCATTTAATCTTTGGAGTGTGTTGATTTTATTAAGTATGTTTTCTGCATTAAATAATATGATGAATGATTTCATTTCACTAATCTGCCAATGTGGCTATTGTCATCCAAAGGTTTTATATCTTTGATGTTGAATTTCTTATGCTCACAGAAATAATGTAATTTTAATTAAAATATTATATTCTGTGTTGTATTGGCTTGTTATGACTGCCATAACAAACTGTCACACACTGAAATATTTATACAAGAGAAATTTAGTTTTAACATTTCTGGAGACTAAGATTTTGAGATCAAGGCCTCTCTGCCTGGCCTATACATGGCCCTCCTCTTGCTGAATACCCACATGACCGTCTCTCTGTGCATCCCTTTACTTTAATCTCTTTTTCTTGCCTACCCTCATGGCCTCATTCATCTTAATTCATGGTTAAAGTCCCTTTCTGCAAATATACTTACTTTCTAAGGTACTGAGGGTGCTAGGACTTCAACATACGAATTTTGAGCAATTCAGCTCATACTAAGCATAAAAATCTATTAATTGAGGTTGTTATTTACCAATTATAGATTTTATTATATCTAATTATAAATTCATATGCAATTGTGTGAAACTGTAAAGAGAAATTCCAAGTATCTTTGCCTAGTTTGCCCAAATAGTCAGCAATTTAGTCTCTATCTTTTTACAAACTTCTTAGTTTTTCTGACATGGATCACAAAAATGTTTGCTCTGATTCTTTTCCTGATTTTCAGCCTATAATGAGTACCACTGTTAAAAGGTAGATATTTGGATCCAGATATGCGAAAAATAAAACTCCAGCAGGAAAATAGTGAAAATAGGATTTAAAATATCAAATAGTAATATGGGAACCACCATAATATTTCTTTATTTTTAATTAACATATTTGAAAGTCAGAAATACAGAGAGAGAAAGAGAGACAGAGATTTTTCATCCTTTGGTTCACTCACTAGATGGCCTCAATGAACACGGCAGGGCCAACCTGAAGCCAGGACCCTGGAACTATATCCAAGTGGGTGCAGGAGCCCAAGCAATTGGACTACTGTTCGTAGCTGTCCCAGGCACATTAGCAGAGAACATGATTGGAAATGAGGCAGCAGCTAGGGCACAAATCAATTTTCATAAGGGATGCCAATTTCACAGGCAATGGCATACCCCACTATACCACTACACCTGCCACCTATAAGTAATCTTTGATTTACAGAAATATCTTTAATTCTCAAAAGGCTTTATTATCAAAAAGAATTAATTATAATGTTACTTTAATTCATTTTTATTCTCTTTTTTCTTTTCAACTTTTATTTATTAAATATAAATTTCCAAAGTACAACTTTTGAATTATAACAGCTTTTCCTCATATAACCTCCCTCCCACCTGCAACCCTCCCCTTTCCTGCTCCCTCTCCCCTTCCATTCACATCAAGATTAATTTTCAATTATCTTTATATACAGAAGATCAACTTAGTTTATACTAAGTAAAGATTTCAACAGTCTGCACCCACAAAGACAAACAAAGTATAGAGTACTGTTTGAGTAGAAGTTTTACAATTAATTCTCATAGTACAACACATTAACAGCAGAGGACCTATATTAGGACAGTGACTCCCATTGTTGATTTAACAATTGACAATCTTATTTATGAAATCAGTATTCAACCGAGGCTCTTGTCATGAGCTGCCAAGGCTATTGAAGCCTCTTGAGTTCACCAACTCCGATCTTATGTAGACAAGGCCATATGCAAAGTGGAAGTTCTCTCCTCCCTTTAGAGAAAGTTACTGCCTTCTTTGATGGTCCGTTCTTTCTGCTGGGATCTCACTCACAGAGATCTTTCATTAAGGTCAATTTTCTTTTTGCCAGAGAGTCTTGGCTTTCCATGCATACGAAACTCTCATGGGCTTTTCAGCCGGATCCAAATGCCTTAAGGGCTGAATCTGAGGCCAGAGTGCTGTTTAGGGCATTTGACATTCCATGAGTCTGCTGTGCATCCTGCTTCCCATGTAGGATCATCCTCTCCTTTTTAATTCTATCAATTATTTGCAGACACTGATCCCATCCATGTAATCACCTTGACAATCAATCCCAACTCCCCGATCAACCATGAACCTAAACTTACCACTCCAACAAATAAGATGGCATTGGTATATGCCACCTTGGTGCGACTGAATTGGAATCCCCTGTCAAGTCTCTAGCTCTACCATTAGGGGCAAGTCTGAGTGAGCATGTGCCAAACTGTACATTTCCTCCCTCTCTTTTTCCCACTCCCACATTCAATAGGGATAATTTTCAGTCAAATTTAAATGACTAAGCATAATTGTGTGTTAATCAAAGAGTTCAACCAATGATATTAAGCAGAACAAAAAAATACCAAAAGGAATAAAATAGAAAGCTGTTCCTCAAAAGTCAGGACAAGGGCTGAGGGCTGATCAAGTCACTGTTTCTCATAGTGTCCATTTCACTACAAAAATGTTTTCCTTTTAAGTGCTCAGATAGCTGTCACCAATCAGGAAGAACATGATATTTGTCCCCTTGGCACTAGCTTAATTCATTCAGCATGATTTTTTTCAGATTTCTCCATTTTGTTGCAAATGACCAGATTTCATTTTTTTAGTGATTTTTGTGTTCTATAGAGTACATATCCCATAATTTCTTTATCCAGTCTACTGTTGATGGGCATTTAGGTTGATTCCATGTCTTAGCCATTGTGATTTGAGCTGCAATAAACACTGAGGTGCAGACAGCACTTTTATTTGCCAATTTAATTTCCTTTGGGTAAATTCCAAAGAGTGGGATGGCTAGGTTGTATGGTAGGACTTATATGGTAGGTTTCTGAGGAATCTCCAAACTGACTTCCATAGTGGCTTTACCAGTTTGCATTCCCACCCATAGTGGGTTAGTGTCCCCTTTTCCTCATATCCTGACAGCATCTGTTGTTAGTTGATTTCGGTATGTAAATCATTCTAACTGGGGTGAGGTAAAACCTCATTATGGTTTTGATTTGCATTTTCTTGATTGCTAGTGATCCTGAACATTTTTTCATGTGTCTATTGACCTTTTGGATTTCCTCTTTTGAAAAATGTCTATTTAGGTACTTGGCCCATCACTTAAGTGGGTTGTTTGTTTTGTTGTTGTGGAGTTTTTTTATTTCTTTGTAGATTCTGGTTATTAATCCTTTATTGGTCGCATAATATGCAAACTATTTTTCCCATTCTGTCATTTGCCTCTTCACTTTCCTAACTGTTTCTTTTGCAGTACAGAAATTTCTCAAATTGATGTAATCCCAATTGTTAATTTTGGCTTTGACTGCACGTGACTCTGGGGTCTTTTCCAACAAGTCTTTGCCTGTGCCTATATCTTGCAAGGTTTCTCCAATATACTCTAATAATTTGATGGTGTCGGTCATAGATTTAGGTCTTTAATATAAGTTTAGTGGATTTTTGTATAAGATCTAAGGTAGGGCTCTTGCTTCATGTTTCTGCACATGGAAATCCAGTTTTCCCAGCACCATTTGTTGAATAGACTGCTCTTGCTCCAGGAGTCAGTTTTACATCCTTGATTAAATATAAGTTGGCTGTAGATGTTTAGATTAATTTCTGTTGTTTCTATTCTGTTCCATTGGTCTATCCATCTGTTTCTGTGCCAGCATCATGTTGTTTTGATTATAACTGCCCTGTAGTATGTCCTGAAATCTGGTATTGTGATGCCTCCAGCTTTCTTTCTGTTGTACAAGATTGCTTTGGCTATTCAAGGTCTCCTGTGTCTCCATTTGAATTTCAGCATCATTGTTTCCAAATCTGAGAAGAATGTCTTTGGTATTTTGATTGGTATCACGTTGAATCTATAAATTGCTTTTGGGAGAATAGACATTTTGATGATATTGATTCTTCCAATCCATGAGCATGGAATCTTTTTTCCATTTTCTGACATCCTCTTCTATTTCTTTCTATAAGATTCTGTAATTCTTATCGTAGAGATTTTTGACATCCTTGATTAAGTTTATTCCAAGGTATTTGATAGATTTTGTAGCTATTGTGAATGGGATTGGTCTTAGCAGTTCTTTCTCAGCTGTGGCATTGCCTTAATATACAAAGGCTATTGATTTTTGTTCATTTATTTTATATCCGGCTACTTTGCCAAACTCTTCTATGAGTTCCAATAGTCTCTTCGTAGAGTTCTTTGGATCATTTAAATAGAGAATAATACCATCTGCAAAGAGGGATAGTTTGACTTCTTCCTTCCCAATTCGCATCCCTTTAATTTCTTTTCTTGCCTATTGGCTCTGGCCAAAACTTCCAGTACTATATTGAATAGCAGTGGTAAGAGTGGCATCCCTGTCTGGTATCAGATCTCAGTGGAAATGCTTCCAACTTTTCCCCATTCAATAGGATGCTGGCCGTGGGTTTTTCATAAATTGCTTTGATTGTATTGAGGAATGTTCTTTCTATACCCAATTTGCTTAGAGTTTTCATAATGGAAGGGTGGTGTATTTTATCAAATGCTTTCTCTGAATCTATTGAGATAATCATATGGTTTTTCTTCTGCAGTTTTTTAATGTGGTGTATCACATTGATTGATTTGCAAATATTGAACCATCCCTGCATACCAGGGATAAATCCCACTTATCTGGGTAGATGATCTTTCTAATGTGTTTTTGCATTCTATTAGCCAGAATTTTACTGAGGATTTTAGCATCTATATTCATCAGGGAAATTGGTCTGTATTTCTATTTCTCTGCTGCATTTTTTTTCAGGTTTAGGAATTAAGGAGATGCTGGCTTCATAGAAAGAATTTGGGAGGATTCCCCCTTTTTTATTGTTCTGAATAGTTTGAGAAGAATTAGAGTTAGTTCTTCTTTAAATGTCTGGTAGAATTCAGCAGTGAATCCATCTAGTCCTGGGCTTTTCTTTGTTGGGAGTGCCTTTATTACTGATTCAATTTCTGACTTGGTTATGGGTCTGGTTAGATTTACTATATCTTCATGGTTCATTTTAGGTAGGTTGCACATGTCCAGGAATCTATCCATTTCTTATGGATTTCCCTGTTTGCTGGCGTACAACTCTTTGTAGTAATTTCTGATGATTCTTTTTATTACTGTGATGTCTGTTGTTACATTCCCTTTTTCATCTCTGACTTTATTGATTTGGGTCTTTTCTTTTTTTAGTTAGTTGGGCTAATGGTGTGTCAATTTTGTTTATTTTTTCAAAAAAACAGCTCTTCATTTTGTTGATCTTTTGTAACTTTTTTGGATTCAATTCTGTTGATTTCTTCTCTAATTATAATTGTTTCTTCTGTTCTACTAGTTTTGGGTCTGGTTTGCTGCAGTTTTGCTAGATCCTTGAGAATTATTGGTGGATCATTTGTTTGATACATTTCCAATTTATTGATGTAGGCATTTATTGTTCTAATCATTCCTCTTAACACTGCTTTTGCTGTATCCCATAGGTTTTGATACGTTGTGTTGTTAGAGTCATTTGCTTCCAAAACATTTTTGATTTCTCTTTTGATTTCCTCTATGACCCACTGTTCTTTCATGAGCATGTTGTTCAGTCTCCATGTACTTGCATATGCTCTAGGGATTCCTGAGTTGATAAATTCCAGCTTCATTCCACTGAGGTATAAGAAGATGCATGGCATGACTTCAATTATTTTGAATTTGCTGTGACTTGCTTTATGGCCTTGTGTGTGGTCAATCCTAGAGTAGGTTCCATGCTCTGCTGAGAAGAATGTGTATTCTTCAGGTGTAAGATGAAAAGTTCTGTAGATATCTGTTAGATGCATTTGGGCTATAGTGTTGATTAAATCTGCTATTTCCTTATTGATCTTATGCTTGATTGATTTGTCTATTTCTGAGAGTGGAGTATTGAAGTCCCCCAATACTATTGTATTGGAGTCTACGTCTCTCTTGAAGTTCTTAATGCATCTTTTTTTTGACAGGCAGATTGGACAGTGAGAGAGAGAGAGACAGAAAGAAAGGTCTTCCTTTGCTGTTGGTTCACACTCCAATGGCCGCTGCGCTGCCAGAGAGCTGGCCTGGAAGAGTGGCAACCAGGACAGAATCCGGCACCTCGAGCAGGACTAGAACCCGGGGTGTTGGTGCCGCAGGCGGAGGATTCACCTATTGAGCCGTGACACCGGCCTGTTAATGTATCTTTTAAATAACCCCATGCCCTGTAATTAGGTGCATATAGGTTTACAATAGTTATATATTCCTGACAAATTGATCCCTTAATCATTATATAGTGCCCCTCTTTGTCTCTCTTAACAGTTTTTGTGTTAAAGTTTATTTTGTCTGATATTAAGATGGCTACGCCAGCTCTTTTTTGGTTTCTGTTGGCATGGAATATCTTGTTCCAACCTTTCACTTTCAGTCTGCATGCATCTTTGTTGGAAAGATGTTTGTATTGAAAGCAGCAAATAGATAAGTTTTGTTTTTAATCCATTCAGCCAGTCTGTGTCTTTTAACTGGACAGTTGAGGCCATTTACATTCAATGTTGATAATGATATTGATAAGTAGTGTCTTTGTCCTGCCATTTTCCCAAAGATATTTCTTATATATGCTTTGAACTTCCTGTGATCTTTTATCAGAGGTTTTCTTCCTTTATCTTCCTTCAAATTGATAGCCATGCTTCTGTTTCTCTGTGTAACATATCTTTAAGCATCTTTTGCAGGGCTGGAAGAGTGGTGACAAATTCTTTCAATTTCTGTTTGCTATGAAAGGTCTTTATTTCACCTTCATTCACAAATGAGAGCTTTTCAGTATGTAATATTCTGGGATGGCAGTTCTTTTCTTTTAGTAATTGGACTATCTCGCCATTCCCTTCTAGTCTGCAGTGTTTCTGATGAGAAGTCTGCTATGAGTCTCATTGGAGATCCTCTGAGAGTAATCTGACATTTCTCTCTTGCACATTTTAGAATCTTTTCTTTATGTTTCACTGTGGTGAGTTTGATTACAATGTGTCCTGGTGAGGATCTCTTTTTGTCATGTTTATTGGGGGTCCTATGTGCTTGTTGTACTTGAATGTCTCTTTCCTTCTCCAAACCCATGAAGCTTTCTGCTAGTATCTCACTAAAAAGAACATCTAATGCTTTCTCTCTCTCCATGCCTTCAGGAACTCCTAGAACTTGAATGTTGGGTTTTTAATAGTATCCTGTAGATTCCCAACAATATTTTTTAAATTTCTAATTTCCTCTTCTTTTCTTTGGTTTGACTGTATACTTTCCTGTACTCTGTCTTCTAAGTCCAATATTCTCTCTGCTGCCTCACTGATTCTGCTTTCAAGGCTCTCAAATGTGTTTTTAATTTGTTCTATTGAATTCTTCATTTCAATTTAATTTCTCTTCAATATCACAATTTCATGTTCTTCTAAATTCCTCATTTCATTTTTATTCCTCCTTAAGATTTTGTTTTCAGGAGAGAGATTTTATGTCCTTTCCTGTATGGATCTCTTTGGTTCATGCATTTGGTTTTGATAACTTCTAAATGTTCTTACATAATTTTTTGAAGTAAATATCTTGCATTTTTTATCTCATCATCTTCATAGTCTTGTAATGGAGTGTCATGTTCATTTGGGAGTATCATGATATCTTCGTTGTTCTTGTTTCCTTGGTTTCTGTGTTTGTTGTTTGGCATTGTGGAGATATTCTTTGGTTTCTTCTTTTTGTTGTTGTTGTGTTGGCTTTTCTCATTAAACTATGACTCTAGATTAAGTGGACTGTCTGCTTTTGTTGATTCTCTAGAGACTTGTGGTGGTTGTGGCCAGAGAGCTCTGTTCAGTTGTTCAGGGTTAAGGGTGTGCCAAAGGTGACACACCCAGGTTTGGTGTGGTAAATCAATCTCTCTCTCTCTCTCTCTCTCTCTCTCTCTCTCTCTCACTTTATTCAGAAGGGAAGTAATTCCACTCAGCTGAGCTCTTCTCCTTGATGGCAACCAGTGCCTGAGTGCTAGCCCCAGCGGGTGTAATATTTGTTTGCTCTGTCCTAAAGACCACACAAGGGATCTGTGCAGTTCTCAGTGAAAGCTCAGATTCCCATGTAATGTCTCTCACTGCATAGCCAAAGCTGCCCAAATTTGTGGGGTCTCCCACGGAGACTACTAACATCTCAGCCACAGTGTGAGTTCTCCCACACACCTTCAGATTTTTTTTTTTTTCACAGTCCAGGTTCATAAGCTCCACATATGCACCAGGTCTTAGTCTCCTGTTATTTCTCCCCACCAGAGTCAGTTTTTTGTACTTGGCTGAGGGCAGGTGCAGCCCCGAGCTGGTACAGCTGTTACATATGAAGAGTTTCCTCTGCAGTTTTTCCCCTAACTCTTCTCTAAGACTACAGTTGCTCCACTTTTATTAAACTATCTTTCCTGGAATATCAGTGAACGCCCTCCCTATTCTGCCATCTTGGAGCCCTCCCCACATTCATTCATTATGACACAAGAACAACATTTAATTACATAAGCAACTTTTAGAGATTGACAAGTTTTTGTTTTATAACTAATAGCCAGTTAGTAAAACACAATTGAAATGAGAATTTACCTTGCAATTTTTCTCTTCAGCCCATAAGAAAATACACTATTTAACATAAAATTCAGTGTCTTTCATTGATTATTGACCTAACCACCATGCAAAGCCTAAACCGTGCAGAATATATGCTCCTCTGGCCCCATGACCTTAGGCGTATTAAATATTAAGCATACCATGAATCATAGAGATAATTAAATTATAAAAGCATACAGAGAAGGCAGAGAAGCTTTTTATTCTAATGAGATAAACAGGTCTCTTCACAGAAGAGAAGGAGGTATAAAAAGGAAAGAATTTGAGCTCTTTTGTAAGTCATCCATTTTTTAAGTTTGAGTTTGTTTTAAATTCTCTTTATTTGAAATTTTCTGAAAATTTAGGAAAATGTCAAATGATGTATGCTTTTTTATTTTTAATATTGCCACTTCCATCTGTTACATATTATGTCACAGTGCTAGGCACTTCGCACCGTCTCTGCATAATGGTTCATTTCCTCAGTAAGGAAATGAAGCTTAGCCAAGCTTAGATCGCAAGGGCCTTCAGCATCATCTGGCACTCTTCATCCCTCCACATTGCTCTCTAGCCACTCGATCCTTTTTAATTTTCACTGAAGTGCCGTGCATTCAAAAGTTCTAGGTTTGTAGAAGATCATGAGATCAGCTGGGTTTTAATGAAAGTCTGATATTCAAAAAGAGCAATGACTGAAGGCTCATGAAGGAAACAGAGGTGTTTGTCACTATCTAAACCACTGAAGTGGTTTTTTTCCCATTTTTTTAACTTTTATTTAATGCATATAAATTTCCAAAGTACAGCTTATGGATTACAATGGCTTCCCCCCCCCCATAACTTCCCTCCCACCCACAACCCTCCCCTTACCCACTCCCTCTCCCCTTCCATTCACATCAACATTCATTTTCAATTCTCTTTATATACAGGTCAGTTTAGTATATATTAAGTAAAGATTTCAACAATTTACACCCACATAGAAACACAAAGTGAAAAATACTATTTGAGTACTAGTTATAGCGTTAAATCATTATGTACAGCACACTAAGGACAGAGATCCCTCATGAGGATTAAGTGCACAGTGACTCCTATTGTTGACTTAACAAATTGACACTCTTGTTTATGGCATCTGTAATCATCCTAGGCTCTTGTCATGAGTTGCCAAAATATGGAAGCCTTTTGAGTTCACCAATTCTTATCATATTTAGAAAAGGTTGTAGTCAATGTGGAAGTTCTCTCCTTCCTTCAGAGAAAGGTACCTCCTTCTTTGATGACCTGTTCTTTCCACTGGGATCTCACGCGCAGAGATCTTTCATTTAGGTCATTTTTTTTTTGTTGTTGCCAGAGTGTCTTGGCTTTGCATGCCTATAATATTCTCATAGGCTTTTCAGGCAGATCTGAAAGCCGTAAGGGCTGATTCTGAGGCCAGAGTGCTTTTTAGAACATCTGCCATTCTTTTTTTTTTTTTAACTTTTATTTAATGAATATAAATTTCCAGTGTACAGCTTATGGATTACAATGGCTTCCCCCTCCCATAACTTCCCTCCAACCCGCAACCCTCCACTCTCCCCTTCCATTCACATCAAGATTCATTTTCAATTCTCTTTATATACAGAAGATCAATTTAGTATATAGATTTCAACAGTTTGCACCCACATAGAAACACAAAGTGAAACATACTGTTTGAGTACTAGTTATAGCGTTAAATCATTATGTACCGCACATTAAGGACAGAGATCCCACATGAGGATCAAGTGCACAGTGGCTCCTGTTGTTGACCCAACAAATTGACACTCTAGTTTATGGCGCCAGTAACTACTCTAGGCTGTCGTCATGAGTTGCCAAGGCTATGGAAGCCTTCCAAGTTTGCCAACTCTGATCATATTTAGACAAGGTCATAAAAAACAGAGTGAGGATAGTAACCAATGATCCTAAGAGTGGCATTTACCAGGTTTGAACAATTATACAGCATTAAGTGGGGAAGAGGACCATCAGTACACACAGGTTGGAAGTAGAGCCATTGGTGGTAGAGTAGAGGTTATGATTACAAAGGAGTGAGGCCCAAGTGCACTAGACAGGGCCTAGAACAAAGGACAGAGTCATTATTAGAGGAGCTAAGAAAGGTGCTGTCTAAGCTACAATTATGTTTTCTGATTGAGAGGCAAATAGAACCTGATAGAAGGGGCTTGATAATCATCTGGTGGGCTTTAGGCCTTGTAAGTTAAGAGGCCCAGGCCTATCTATCTCTTCACATGGGGTATATCCTAAGGGAGGTGTGAACCTCCTAGGGGAAGGCACTCTGTTGACTTTCATTACTTAGCTGGCCTGGGAGGAGAGCTGGCCAGGTAAAGGCAGGGGGCATCTCTAACAAGAAATTTACAGTTCTGCCTGCAATGTTGCTGACCCTACTTGACCATACCCTCAGCTGCAGTGGTCACTTTGGAAGTTGGGCTGAGTGAAGGGCTTTTTAGCTTAGAGCCAATAAGATCTGTGGCTCTGACCTGGGCATCCTTCGACTCCAGCGCAGGTCCATTTCCAGTAATCCAACTCTTGGCAGAGCTGCCAGGGCTCTTCACAAGCTGACTTCTGCTGAAGCCCAGGCTTACCACATTGAAAGCCACTGCAGTGGACTGGCCTGTTGGGTCTCCTTGAGGGCACATCACTGTACAGATCAGCCATTAATAGGCCTGCCACCCATTGTTTCTGATGCCTAGTTTTCTTTTCCTCCTGGTTTGTGTTAAAGCAGACCAGAGGATGCAAGTCAAGGGAGTGCCAAGACCCATCTCTAATCTTCAGTGGCCTGAACTACAAGTCTGTAGTCACAGGCATGTTCTGTAGTCGTTTTTCTAAGGTAGACAATGCCCATGAGGAAAATTATATTCTCACTTAAAAACTTTCTTTCCCTTTGGTCTGAAAGGGAGGTTTTTTCTACTTACTGTTTACTTCGCTGATGGCGAAGTGAATCTAGCTATGAGATTGTTATTTAAGTTCTTATATTGGCTATGCTATTACAGAAAAATGTTAGCCATCTCTTTTATAAGGTCTAAAGATTAAATTGTGCGTCCTACAGATTCCTTCATAATAGAATTAGTTTCCTACCTTGAAGAGAATAGAGAAATGAAAGAACAAGTTGGGCTTAGAATAGAGAAATGAGGGAGCAAGTCCTAGATCGCTTGCTGACAATAGCAATATTACATGAATACTTAGCAAACAGTTTCAATCATTAGATAACAACTTAAGAAAACATTTACCAGAAGGTCTAATGCCTTCTATAAATTTTAAGAATCATGTATTTGAAAACACCTTTTAAATATCTAACATGGTGTAGTTTGTTTAACCAGTAAACTTAAGCACAACCATATAAAGTGTTTTTAGTTTCTTTCTACCAACAAGTTTAAAACATATGATACACAGATTCAGGTCACACAAATTAAAATGTATCTTTGATTGATTTTAGCAGCTTAAATTTATGGACAATCTTATCTATAAGCCATTTAAAATAAAACTCTTAATAAAATTTCCCCATGTGGAAATACAAAATGAACACACATATAACATAGCATAATAGACCAATATAGCAATTTTATAATAGCTTTTAAAATCTTTAACTCTTTTTGTCGATTGCCAATTGATTTGAATTGCTTTTTGTTTTAAGTAACCTCAGTTAACCTTACTTTCTCACAGTTGGTACTGTTAATACATTATTGGCTTCATCTGTTTACATCCCAAAGTACTGAATACAATAGAAGTGGCTGGAAAAAGTCCATAGGAACCTATAGGAGGACAGCTAAACACAGAACCAACAACACTTTAGTTTTATGAGCAGCAAATCATATATAACTATGGATATCAAAAGACTTTAAGTCACCATGTTTAAAATTATAAACTCATCAGCCAACAAGAGGCACTTGCTTACTTCACAGTATTTTTGAAAGCACCTGTAGGATTTTACAAGTATTTAACCCTTTAGGCCTCTGGGGCTTTCTCATTAAGATAACTATCATGTCTAGTAACACAAAATCATTAGACTATTTAATATTCAAACATTTGTATTAATAGTATTTTCCATTATAGAAACTTAAGGTTTGGGACCACATCACATCTTGACAGTACTTCTAATATAATCCAAATAGCCTGATTAGTTGGTGTCTCTATAAGATGAGAGACATAGGTCCTTCGATTTTTTCAGTTGGGCCCAAACTGGAAAAACCAAAGTCCAGGATTTACTGGAAATTTTAGAGTCCAGATTGTTTGAAAGTTTGATTTTTTTGAATGCCTGTCAAGAATGCCAAGAAGACTCAAAATCCAAAATATCTGGTTGAAATAAGATTCCTTAAAATCATGACATAACATAGACCAAATTTGATCAGTGTTACAAGGTGATTATTCAAATCTTTGAAAATAAGCACATATTTAAATAACCCATAGCTCTTAACAAAAATTCAGCTGTTTTTGAACAATTAGAATTTAACAGACATCAAGAGAACATAATAGATTACTTTAACACATTGCTTTAGCAGAGCATCAGAGTTTAATTCTATGTCAAAGAGAAATTGAGCTTCTTGTGATCTTTTGCTGTGAGGTTTCCTTCCTTTACCTTCTCTCATATTGGTGACCATGTTTCTGTGTTTCTGTGTGTAAGACATCTTTAAGCATCTTTTGCAGGGCAGGATGAGTGGCAACAAATTCTTTCAGTTTCTGTTTGCTATGAAAAGTCTTAATTTCACCTTCATTCACAAATGAGAGCTTTGCAGGATATAGTATTCTGGGCTGGCAGTTTTTCTCTCTTAGTACCTGGGCTATGTCTCGCCATTCCCTTCTAGCTTGTAGGGTTTCTGATGAGAAGTCTGCTGTGAGTCTAATTGGAGATCCTCTGAGAGTAATTTGACGTTTCTCTCTTGCACCTTTTAGAATCTTTTCTTTAAGTTTCACTGTGGTGAGTTTGATTGAAGTGTTTTGAGTGCATTTCATATTTCAAGCCTCATTGTCACAAGAAACCAAAACATTGCATTTCACCTCATTAATTTTTCCTCTGGGCCAAATCAAGGATTAAAAGTAAATGAAATAAATAGAAGAAACAAATCCAGATCCATTCAAAGTAGAAAATAAGTGGATGTTCAAATTTTAAAGTTGTTACAAATTTCCTACAGGTACCATTTTTCATTTCAAAATGTCTTTATAAAACCATCATGTTATTAGAAACTCCTGCAATATATCTATTTGCTTGTTTTCATAAAATAGAATAAATCTGTAGAGTCTGTAGGCTGACTCAAATTTTTAGATGTTTTCAGTCAATAAACCTGACCGGGTATTACTGCTTTCTTCAGCAACTTGATGAATGCAGACATGATTGAATTATTCCAAGATTAAGCATTCTCTTAGTCACATATTCATAGCACTGAACACACACACACACACACACAAATGTCATCCTGTTGAATATTTCTATTTTTTTAAATATTAGAATTTTGAGTAAGCTGAAGTTACATCCTATCTAATCTTCTCCCAGTGCTCCAAATTTCAGATAAAAGAACAGACACTATATGATATTTAATAATAGTCATAACATTAGTCTTTGTCTGCCTTTTAAAACATCATCCTCATTTGGACTCCAGAACACTATAAGCTGGAAACTCTAACATCTGTATCCTGGTTAGTCCTCCCTCATCTTCTCAAATTCTACATACTAAAAATAGAAGAACAACACCTATCCTTTGTAATTTTCCTGTTATTTGCTCTTATTGCATTGGTAATTTTATTCCATCTTATACATTTAGAAACCTGAAAATGCCCAAATACTTCTTCTCTGGACATACTTTTCCTATGGACTTCAAACTTTTCTATCTAAACTCCCGCTCATGTGTGTCCTTGACTGTCTAATAGTAGCTTAAATTCAACTTTCCCTCAAGCAAACACTTGATATATTTCTCCCAAATCTGGAGTAATTATCAGGTAGTCAAGGCAAAAAAATAAAAAATAAAGAATAAAGAAAAAATGGATTTTTCCCTTGAAATCTTTTTTTTTTTTTTTTTTTTTTTTTTTGCAAAGGCAAGAGGAAAGTTTATTTCTTTTTGCAATTTAATTAAATTCATCAGGGAATCTTGTTATACCTACCAACAAAATATAACTAAAATCTGAGCATTTCAGGGCTGGTGCTGTGGTACAGCAGATCAACGCCCTGACCTGAAGCACAGGCATCTCATATGGGCACCGGTTCGAGACCCAGCTGCTCCACTTCCAATCCAGCTCTCTGCTATGGCCTGGGAAGGCAGTGGAGGATGGCCAGGGCCTTGGGCCCCTGTACCTGCATGGGATACCTGGAAGAAGCTCCTGGCTCCTGGCTTCAGATGGGCACAGCTCTAGCCATTGTGGCCAACTGGGGAGTGAACCAGTGGATGGAAGACTTTCTCTCTCTCTCTCTCTTTCTCTCTCTCTCTCTCTCTGCTTCTCCTCTGTGTAACTCTGATTTTCAAATAAAAAATAATAATTTTTTCTTAAAAAAAGAAAGTGTTGGAGAAAGACTGTATAATTCCCAAATATATTTTTAAAAAATCTGAGCATTCGGCCGGCGCCGCGGCTCACTAGGCTAATCCTCCGCCTTGCGGCGCCGGCACACCGGGTTCTAGTCCCGGTCGGGGCACTGATCCTGTCCCGGTTGCCCCTCTTCCAGGCCAGCTCTCTGCTGTGGCCCGGGAGTGCAGTGGAGGATGGCCCAAGTGCTTGGGCCCTGCACCCCATGGGAGACCAGGAGAAGCACCTGGCTCCTGCCATCGGAACAGCGCGGTGCGCCGGCCGCAGTGCGCTACCGCGGCGGCCATTGGAGGGTGAACCAACGGCAAAAAAAAGGAAGACCTTTCTCTCTGTCTCTCTCTCTCTCACTGTCCACTCTGCCTGTCAAAAAAAATTAAAAAAAAAAAGAAAAAAAAATCTGAGCATTCTATTGCTGCCATCTCAATACTATCATTTTATTCTGGCTCATTTTCATATTTTTCTAAATACTTGTTCTGTCTCTGCCTTTACCTTAAACAACAGAAAGAACACTGTTTGAAGGTGGATCAGAATATATGAGTTTGCTAAATCCTTTTCCCTCCAAAGCTTCCTATATCTTGGAGGATAGGAGTCCTTAAAATATGCCACAAGGTGTAGGCATTTGGCAAAGAGATTAAGACACCTGCTTCCCATACCAGAGTGCCTGGTTTTCAAGGCCTGACTCTGCTCCTAACTGCAGCTTCCTGCTAACCTGAACCCTTAGAAGCAGCAGGTGATGTCTCAAAGAATTGGATCCCTGGCACTCATGTGGTAGATCAAGATTGACTTTGTGTCTCCTGACTTCTCCTGGGCCACTTTCTTTCTCCTGCTTCTCTCTGCCTCTCAAAGATTGAAGCGCTCCGTAAGGGCCTAAGAGGTCTGGCATCCTTCCATCTAACCTGTCCCATCCATGTGCTCCGCTCACTCATCCTCAATCACACTGGCGCAGATTTGCTCTCTGGCAGGAACATTCCTTACCACAGTATTCACAACTGGCCCTATCCTTCGCTTGAGCACCCTCATCCTCATTCTGTTTCAATTTCTCCTAACACTTTTCAGCATCTAGCATACTATGTATGATAATACTAATTACAATAATAATTGTAATTCATGTTATTACATGAATGGATAATTTTATTTTCTATGTTCTGCCACTAGAGTGAAAGCTCAAAGAGTGGCTGGATTTTTACCTATTTTCTGCATTGTTCTATTTCCAATACCTAAAAAAAGCATCTGAACATCATAATTTGTGTTTATCAGATCAAAACTTAACTTTTGAAAAAAATCTATTCATAAAATTGCTGTTGCAATACTGTCTTACACAAAGCTTGATCCTTACTCTGAAAGCACTCCAAGATCCCTCTAAGGTTCCTTCTCCTAATTTACATAATATTTATCTAAGTGGTTTCAGAGAGTGGAAGATTTTAATTAACTAGTTTCTGAGTAGGCCATCATTATTGTGGATATCATCTTCTGGTTTCCAGAAGAAATCTAGTGAGGAGTTATTTTTTTAATCTAAATGATTTTTTAAATACACACCAGAAATATTTGCTCAATACTCTAAAGTATAAACTTTGTGAAATGTTTATGTTTATATTTTGAAAATTCAGAAAAATTCAGAGAATGCCACGTCTAAACTTTTAGTTACCATGAATTAAACTTAAAAATAGACTTACTGAAATTGTTCAAATTTTAAACCGTCCTTTTACTTTATTTCCTTTGTAAAAATTATAAGCATTCAGAAATCATTTAAATCAGATATCATTTAATATACTTTATTTTTAGCAAACTCAATGTTTACAAAAATTATCAGAGTAAAATTTTTCCCAACACATGAAGCTGAAAAACAATGTTTCATCTTCATTTATAATGAACATACATTTAAAAAAATGGTTTACATATTATTTTCAATGTTGTCAAAGAATTGAAACATCTCAGAAAAGAAAACCAGTAGTAAACATTGCAAATAATATGTTATTTATTCTATTGCTACAACTATCAGGAACATATTAGTGGACTTCCTGGGATCTGGTAGTATCCATTAAAAAAGTTAAAAAGATAGCAAACATTAAAGTGAAAATGAAATATGAATCAATGCAACACAGATGCAAAGGGCACCGAGGAGGAACAGTTCAAGACTGGATGGAAACACTAGGAAGTGAGGAAAAAGGAGGATGTGATCCACACTTTAAATGCTGTTCTGCTGACAAAGCAATGAATGAAAACACTGAAAGTGTTTTTCATTACCTTCTACATTAAGGCGGCTGTTAGTGATCCAGTCCACAGCCTGGAGTGATTGCAAAAAATATTTGAAATGATAGTTGAATTGCAATAAATTGGAATAATTGGAAGAAATTATTTCTTCCAATATAAAATTTCTTCCAATAAATGGACTCTGATCAGACAGCACAAGTTAAGGCAACAGAGAGCAAAGTGCAAGAAAAGAGTACGCTGATCGCTGGTTTAATGCTGGGTGTGGAGATGAACCCCTGGCTCTGACACAAAGGTTAGCCGTTCATAGCTGGGTCAATTTGAACAAATTACTCATCTTCACAATTCTTCAATTCCATTATCTATAATGGAAATAATATTGTCTGAAGCAGTGATTATGAGGATTAAAGCAGCTATCCATGTAAAGCTATTAGAATTTTCATTTGCATAGTAAACACAAAATGAATATTAATATTGTCCTAACAATCAATAAAAGTGTCCTTTCTCTACCTGTCTAGTGTAATTTTCTTAAGTTATTTTCAAGGACATTTTCATAAGCTTCAAGTTATTCTTACATATTTTCATGAAATTCATCCTAAACAAGAAGGAATTCTTTATCCTCAGTGTTTCTCCATAGACAGTACAAATTATTCTATTAGCTTTCTTCATTGTCTACTAAAGTGCCCAGGTCATCTCTTTATTTTGTGAACTGCAGGGTTATTAATTCCGAGATAAATGAATGTATTAAGAAGTTAATGTGGGACCAAGGGTGCGAGTGTTCTATAAATGGTAAGTCATTATTTGATATTGATTTGTAAGTATGGTGAAGTCACTAAGGTATAGTTGTATACAAAAATGTCAGTATTTAGCTTTCTCTTTGACTAAAAAATCTCATTTCTGTGGCCAGTGAAAATTCCTTGAGTAAACCTGCTACACTGTTGGTGTTTTCAACTACTACATCCTAAAGAAGAATACCAGAGGACTGCCGGATTCATTGCATTATAATGTTATTGAATTTCAGTGGGTATTAGAAGAGAATTCCAAGTTAGTGTGTTTCTGGTTGCGCACCATGATCTGGCCTCAAGTAATTTCTTTGCCCATTAATTGTAGCCAGGAGTCTTGTGCTAGAACATCTTTCATTTATCTCACACAATTCTATATTTCTGCCTCAGGCAGGGATTTGTTCACAATGAAGCATGTTGCTTCTTTGATACTTTTGCCTGTTTTTGTGTCTTTACTGAAATTTGTGCCAACTTGCATTGTATTTACCAGAGATTCTTCCATGATTCTGCATTATCAATAATGTTGGGGGATTTCCTGATATTTATATTATTTTCTTCATTTGATTAAAGACCCAGGACATTTGAAGGAAGGACAATGAGAAAGGAGAATTGATTTCAGAACCATTCCAGCTTGAGGCCTTGGTAGTTTGTTAACCTCCATATTTCAAAAGTAATGAGTTTAATGGCAGTGATCATTTTCTAGAAAAGATATGAAAAATAATTGAGTGAATATATGTGAAAGTTAATAGTAGTAGATAGCACATAATAAGCACTATGTAAGCATTTAATGTAATTATTATGAATCTGAATGATGATATAAAGTTCAAATACATTAGCATATTTTTTTAGCCATTCTGGCATTTGTACACTCATGTTATTTTATTTTTATAAATAATGGAATTATATAAATTGTTGGGCATAAAAATTTCATTTTCTACTAATATGTGATTTATTTAATTTACATTTTATTACTAATGAAATTAAAATCCCTTTACTCTTATTTTTTTATCATGAAATTATTACATCATTTATATTTTAATTTATATCCTATTTGGGATGTGTGAGTGATCTTCAAAAATTCCTGAAAAATGTGTACTCCATGAAAAATCACATTTTACATGGATTTGAAAATTTTTTCACCAAAATAAATTTATCTTTTAATTCCATGTTATGCAACTTTTTAAAGTATCCTATATATACACACATTTATAATATACACATACATATAAAATATTATATTACATATATGTATATATGTATTTCATATATGTGTATATATGTATTACTTCTACACGAATTAAGGGAAAAGAGTAGGCCAAATTTTAAAACTATTAACTGCAGTACTCCTAATTCCGAAACAAATTAGTATATTAAGAAGTGAATATAGGATCAGATAAATGAGTTTTCTATAAAGGGTATGTTATTTCTTGATATTGATGGATAGGTATGGTGGAGGCACCATAGTAAGTATAGTAATATATAATAATGCCAGTATTTAGCTTTCTGTTTGGCTGTAAACATTTTCATTTCTGTGGCCAGTGGGCGATTCTTTGAGTAGACCTGCTGCACTGTTTGTTTGTTTGTTTGTTTGTTTTTTCAACTTATTTAAAGAGTATCATAGAAGACTGTGACTTCAGGTTGAGAAACACATACTCAAAACACACACTTCCAATAGAACCATATATTTAAATGAAGTCACAAAAGAAAACAAAACTTCTACTTATGCAAATGATAAAAGATCAGTATTTATGTTACATACTAAATTGTATAAGTTACTAAGGTAAGACTTGGAACTTATTAACTTCCATTTAAAGCTCTAAAAAATTCTTGCATTACAATATATGCTGTAAATTCCATGTCTTTAATTACAAAAGAAAATATTATATAAAGGTATGCAATGAGAGCAAAGGTCTCAAAATCGTTTGATTTATTCATTATATTATGTCTATTGCTGATAATTAACATTCCCAATGTCAGATCTGATAGAGAAAACAGAAAGTGGGGGAGGGATGTAGGTATTCGGCCTAGAGTGCCTATCCCATATTGGAGAACTGGTTTTGATACTTGGCTTCTCCAGCTATTGATCTCAG
Organism: Lepus europaeus; assembly: GCF_033115175.1. Lineage (NCBI taxonomy): Eukaryota > Metazoa > Chordata > Mammalia > Lagomorpha > Leporidae > Lepus > Lepus europaeus. The sequence goes on along the minus strand of NC_084829.1, from coordinate 62,680,929 downwards.
TTCCAGCTAATGTGGAGCCTGGGAGGCAGTAGGTAATAGCCCAAGAGACTGGGTTCCTTCCACCCATGGAGGAGGCCTGGATTCGGTTCCCAGCTTCAGTTTGACCTGGCCCTGGAATTGCAGGCCTTGGCAGAGTGAACAAGCAGATAGCATATTCCTGTCACCCTCTCCCTGCCTCTCAAATTAAACTGTTAGATTTGTAAAAGTAGAGGTGATTCATCTGCTCACAGGACTCAGGGAAGTATACTTCCATGGATTGGGATAAGACAATTTATCTGTTTACTTCTAGAAGACATTTTCCCACATTGTCTGCTATCCAGGGTGGGCAATGTCATGTATTCCATGTCATTCAACCATTTAGAGGTAAGAATTCATTTTTTAAATTTTTTAATTACTTCTATAGTACAGAACTACTAAATACAAGAGTATCCCTGTATTTTTTATAGTAACCAGGTAAAGAAAAAGTAAATTGTGGTTAATAAAATTCTTATGTTTGACTAATAAAGAAATTTAAGATTTTGCAATATAGTAATCTCAAGTTCATTTATATGAGCTTGACTATGGTGGGTAAATATAACCAAAAAAAAAAAAAATCTAAACATCTCTGCTATTAGCATTCCAGAGACAAATTGTTCCCTCATAAAGCAATCGAGTGCTCCAATATCTGTAGAGATGACCAGTCCCACCCATGAACAGACTTTAGAAAGTTTGAAACTCTCTGAAAGTCTGGTCCCTCACCATGAAGAAATTTTATGAGAAATAAAAGGGCTTTTAGTTTCCATTCATTGTTTAGAGTTTTTATGGAAGAACAACCTCATGAGATGGCACCAAATCAAACTAAATTTAGTTTAAATATTTTGACACTGTTTTTACCTCTAAAACACAAGACTACCATCGAAGCTAATACTCTGTCATAAGACAGAAAAGTTCTTGCCAACCAATTTGATGGGAACCAAAAGCATTATATTACTTACTTAGCCTCTTTGCTATCTTGATTTTTTTCACATTGTTCAATATATGAATGAATTAAGGGTACCATTGTTGCAGGAGTCAGTATTTCTAGTCATTTGGGTTTGTGTCCTGTGACCATGAAAAATGAGGAACATGGAAAAAGCAGATCAAGCAGAGAGGCAATGTATATCGAAGCAAAGGAAAGTTCTCACAGTGGGAAGGGTCCCTAGCTGGGAATACCACGGGGAAGATGTCTAGGGGCTTATATTCCTTGGAACATGAGGAAACGTATACAGGTTTTTGTAAACACATCATTTCATCACAGAAAACCTTCTCTTTGGTAGGGAGTCAATATCTGAAGCTGGGCATGTCCAACTAAATCTGCATCCTGTTCTGTTGTCAGTTTCTCTATCCTGTTTTTGAATCTCCCTGTGCATGTCAGGTGTGAGGCTCTATGGCCCTTTGTGTCTCCTCGGGTAACATTTAGCTGTCTCCCGGCTCTTTCAATCACCCCTCTGAAGTGGCATCTTTAATTGCCATTAGCAGCAGAATCAATGACTGCTCTAGCTCCTGAAGCTGGCAAAGGTTGGAGAGGAGTGTCAGCAGAGAGACACCCCTCAGAGTGGTTTGTCTAAGGGCCCTCGGTAGAAGGATCAGGGTGAAGAAGTATCATTTGTAAGTGCATTCTTCCTTTTAAGCTGGCCATGGCTAAAAAGACATGAACAAAACTATGGGGGATGAGTCCACTCGGAATTGCATCCCATTGAATCCGGAGTGCAAAACAAGCACTGTTAAATACATCATAGAGACTCAGGCAATCCTGATTTCTGGACTTTTTAGATACAGGAACTACTTTAAAATATTCTTCTATTCTCATCCATCTTGGTCTCTCACAGCGTTTAACTTCCACAAACCTTCCATAACATACTTTTTTCTTACTTTTATATTTCTTAACTTTCTCATCAAGAACACATCTTCATGTTTATATTTTTCTCCATAAATATTTTCTAATCTTCCACAGCATTTAACTTCCACAACATACTTTTTCCCCTCATTTTTGTCTTTCTTACCCTTTTTCATCAATAATAGGTTTCTCTACAACTTTTTTTAACCTACTGGTTCCTATATATCAGGAAATAGCTATCTGCACCTCTGAATTAAGAGAAAAACATCTTTAATACCATTTTAACCGATAGTTACTATAAAGTAGCTTTTGCTTTGGATCCTGTAAGGAAGATGTTACTTGGGGAAACCATTCCCAGCACTAGCACTAGTACCAGTTTTTGTCCCAAGGCTGTAATCTGAGGGATGTTAACTGGAAAGTCACACCTCAAGATATCACTAAGCAGTGTAAGAGGATAAGAACCATCCAAGCGCCCTTAGAGACTAAGGCCAAATATAATCAAGCCATGGCATCACACTGTTAGTTGAGGTAAGCAGGTGAACAATACAAGATAAAGAACTAGCACTCTGAGTAGGAAAGCTATTTCCCAAAAGACTGCAGCTCAATGATGGGGGTGAGGGATTAAAGACTGGAGGGAATGTGCATGACAGAGTCACTTATCTTTTTTACAGGTGGAGTTTGAATCATTTCGTGATTTGGTAGGATATTCGTCTTCCTCAGAGGAATAGAATTTGTCCTCTAGGATTGGGTCTGAATTTGGTTAGGAAGCACAGGTCATTGCTCAGAAATTGTGGATCCAGAAATCCAATTGGAAACTTTACTGTAGCGGGAGTAGATAAAATTAATGTATGGAATCCCTCCCAGTTCTCTGATGGTGCAACAGAGTAACCGGGTAGACTTTTGACCAACAACAAGTCTCCAGGGTAAAATTGTGGGACCCACATAACTCTGGACTGTTTTTCTAAAAATTGTGGATGATACTGCTGGAATTTTGCAAGGGCTCTGTCTGATCTGGTTAGGTCAAGAGTCTCTCAGTTCCTGTCAGATCATTTGTAAGGAAAGGTCGCCTATATAGATAGCATCTTGAAAGGGCTCAAACCTAATTTTGAGAGGGTATTCCCTGATGCATATCATCAAAAAGGCAATAGGGTAATGCAGGGAAGAAGGTTTTTTGTTTGTTTCTTAGTTTATTTTTAATAGCTTTCTCAAATGTCTCAAAGGCATCATGAGTTTTTTTTTTTTTTCCACCTTTTCTAAAAACTGAGACCTCTAGGCACAATGGGACAATGGAGATTGCACTGTATACCTGGTGTTTTATGGATTCATTGAGTGATAACAGCCTTGAAAAAATATCATTGTCACTCTACACTTTTAGGAAGTGTAAATTGAGGGACTATTTCTGAAAGAAGAACTCTAATTACTTCTGTAGCCTTTTTATTCCTACAGGGAATTGTCTTTACTCAGTTACTGAAGATATCTGCCCAAACTAGGATAGACTGAATGTCTTTAGTTTGTTTGTTTGTTTGTTTGTTTGTTTTTTGGCGTATGAGTGAAATCTAGTTACCAGACATCCACTGGATTGCTGTGCTATTTTATGTGTGTTCAAGGGAATGGGGGCCACTGCCTTAGAGGGTTTTTTTTTAAGGCAAAGTTTACAAGCTTCCACAGTCTGATTGTCTTTTGGAGGTTCCTTACAGAAAAAAATTATTGGGTCATCAATACAGTTTGTCTGTTCCCAAGTAGAAAATCTGATGGAGGAATTTAAGGACACTTCATTGGGTTGAGGCGGGAGATGCATTTTTCCTTTCTTGGATTGAAGCCATATGGAGGGTTGGAGACAATGACCTGGGAAAGTGTCCATAGGGTTTGTTTAGATGAGTACTGGGACTCGAATTCCAGTAGGGGTCCCTCCCAGCTTAAAGGAGCTTCCAAGTTCTCAAGAAGCGGAATCTCCTGCTATGTCTGCTAATCAATATCCTCAGCTATGTTATTGGCGCCCTTTTGGTCTCCCCTACAGTGTAAAACTGTAACTTCCTCCAGAAGGAACACAGAGGATAGAAATGGATCTATTTTTTGATGATATTTAATGGGGAACCATTTGTGGCAAGGGAATGCCTCACCTTTCAAATGGCTGCATGGGCATGGGAACTAGATGGGCATATTGAAAACTGTTCTAAATATTTACATTTTATCCTCGCTCAGATCAAGGGCTTTTGTGAGAGCTGTCAGCTCTGCTAAGGGAGGGCTTGTTCCAGGGAAAATGAGAGCTGTCAATGGTCTCTTTTAGAGTGGCTGTGGATAGGCAGCCTGGTGGGTTTCTGTGAAGAGATCCCAGTGCAGGTCCTCTAAAGGAGTGTCCCTGCGGTCGCCTCTGTCCGCACTGATCCAATCTTGATCTGGAGAGCAGGGCCTTTCAGCAGTAATGCCCGATATTTTAAAAGGCATTGGTCTGTTAACCAGAGGTGTATTTTAGAACCTAGTAATCTTGTCACATTATGGGCAGCGTACACGTTTGAATCTTGCTCCCATGTCAGTTTGTTGGCTTCAGACATCAAAAAGCCAATGGCTGCCACCACTCAGATGCGGGCTGGCCACCCTTTAGTTTGTCACCAGGTCAAGTTCTTCACTGAGATGCTCTACAGACTGTTGAGCTAATCTCTGAACCTGGGGCAACACCCCTAAAGCCATCTCTACAGGTTGAAGACTGCCCACTAGGAGGCTTCAAGCTGGGGCCTTGAGAAAGGCCAGTCTGCCAGCTCTCTGCTGTGGCCCGGGAGCGCAGTGGAGGATGGCCCAGGTGCTTGGGCCCTGCACCCCATGTGAGACCAGGAGAGGCACCTGGCTCCTGCCTTTGGATCAGTGCAGTGCACCGGCCGTGGGGGACATTGGAGGGTGAACCAACAGCACTCTCTCACTGTCCACTCTGCCTGTCAAAAAAAAAAAAAAGAGAGAGAGAGAAAGGCCAGTCTGAGCTGGATAAAGGTAACATTGGGCCTCTAGGCTCCCTGTAAAGTTATGGGTGCCTGCCATCTGGGTGTCGGTTGGGGCAGAAGACAGGCTATGTCTCCATACCTAGAGATCCTAAGTCAGCAAAATTCTGTAACTCCCAGGAAGATTCTAAGCTGTTTAAAGGTTTTATAAATAGCAAAGTGGCTATAGGCCTGATTCTATCTTCTCCCAGTGCTTGAGTTCCTTTAGATAAGGTTAAGCCTAGATATTTTACAGAAGGCTGGTAGAGCTAGGCTTTGGATTTTGAAATCTTTCAGCCTCTCTCCTCCAGGAAATGGAGGGAAAACAAACAAACAAACAAACAAAAACCTTATTGCTCCCTTGGGAATCCTCCTCAGTTCAAGTGCAAATAAGGATTTCAAACTGGGAGCTTTCTTGAGACACTTCCCAGGGTCACACAAAGGAATTCTGGAGGCCTTTAAAGACAAGCTGCTGGAAGTGGATACAAAAATAAGAGGCCCCCGGACAAATGCTGACCGGCAGCCGGCAACAGAGTGTGGCCAAGTATATGACACCATATCGCTGGGGTGTCAGACCACTGGTGTCCAAGGAGCCTGTACACAGATGAGCAGAGACACACAGGGTACTGAAGAAAAGGAAAACCCCACAGTGCGAGGGGGCCCCTGGGCATGGAAGACATTAAGCAGAAGTTGCATAAGAGTTTATATTCTGTCAGCACTGCGGCTCATTAGGCTAATCCTCTGCCTGTGGCTATGGCACCTCGGGTTCTAGTCCCAGTTGGGGCGCTGGATTCTGTCCCGGTTGTTCCTCTTCTAGTCCAGCTCTCTGCTGTGGCCCGGGAAGGCAGTGGAGGATGGCCCGAGTCCCTAGGCCCTGCACCCACATGGGAGATCAGGAGGAAGCACCTGGCTCCTGGCTTCGGATCAGCGCAGCGCACTGGCCAGGGCAGCCATTTGGGGGGTGAACCAACAGAAAAGGAAGACCTTTCTCTCTGCCTCTCTCTCTCATTATCTAACTCTGCCTGTCCAAAAAAAAAAAAAAAAAGTTTATATTCTATGGGCTATGAGGAAGTTTGTGCATGGTAATCTACCCCTATCATTTTGTCACCAATGACCTTCTTATTGCCAGGGAATCGATATCTAGAGCAGGATAATTCCAGCCTTGGCTGTGTCCTGTTTTGTTTTTGGTTTCTCTGTCTTGTGTTTGAGTAGTGGGCTTCTTTTGTTCCAGTCGTACTGCTCTGCACTTCAGGTTTGAGTGTCTGGGCCCTTGTGTCCCTGATTAATGTAACCTGCCTAGGGTTACATCCTAGTTGTGACTTGTCTCTACCACTATCTTCAAGTGCTTTCCTTCACATAGAGAAATTAAACATATATGGAGGCCATGGTCTTGAACCATAGTTCAAAGCATTACTTGCTTTTTGCACGTGTATTAGTCTGTTCAGAATGGACTATATAAATTATCCTCACTGACCATGGAGAATATATCTAGAGGCAGATTAGTTTGTACTTCAAGGTTTTTCAAATATATATTCATTATTCATATACAAAATATTTTCCTACTTTGTTGAAAGGGTGGTTAATTATGATATTCAATATTACTTTCAAAAGCAAATCTTCATTTACACAGCTAGAGGCTTTTCAGTTGTCCCAGACAATGGGTCAAAGGAGAGCTCTGGTCCTGAATTACACATTTAATTACATTAGCTTTAATTTTCATTGGTTATAAATGTCTAAAGTAGCGCAGAGACACAGAGACACCAAACAAGAAAAATAGCCTCTAACTGTATTTATTGTTTGCCTTCCTGCCATGAATGTCACTTGAGCAGAAAATGTAGTATAATAGTTTATATGCACTTGAAATTGGTATGCCAAAGAATGTTTCCTTGTTTCTTATTAAAAAAAAAAAAAAAAAACTTTTGGGTGGGAGGGCTTTTGAATACAAACTATTCATCATCTTCAGACAAGAGTGAGAGATCCATTAACCTATAGAAGCCTAAATTAATATATGGCACATCATATATATCATAAAATATTTAAATATTCTTTGATCTCAGCAAAATTCCGAAGCATCTATAAGCTCTAAGTATGTGTCACTAGATCATTTTTTTAATAATAAAATGGAGTTGTGTGCTGGTTGACAAAGTAAGATGGATTTGATGAAATATAAAACAGATGTCTTTCATTAAACTTGAAAAAATTATAATATTTAGGCACAGGAGGGTGACTGCATATATTTAATGCTGTATATTAAAACAGATTTTAGTTTCCCAAGAAATAAAGAAAGGAGGTGGTAAGGGAAACATTAGTTCCAAAGTCGTAAAGTGAAGGACATATGATAGATATTTATTTTCTATAAAAGTATTTTTTCTTTTGGTGAGTCATCCTAAAACAAGGAAAGTAATGAGATAAATTAGATAACACAGGCCATCAGAAAAGTCTGAAGTGCAAGGTTAGATGGGTAAAAGGGAGAAAAAATAGGAGCAAAATTGCTAAGGAACTTAATGAAAGGAAGGTAATGGATTGTTAATCTTCTGGCAACTTATTGAGCTGGATGGTGCACCCCACCAAGAAAGAAGCAAGTAAAAATTTCGTACATAGAAAAACCTTTTCAGTCTTTGGCTGAGTTAATGAAGCAAGAGGCTGCCAGGACACAAATTTCATCTTAAATCCATTACACATTAGGGATTGCAAAAGAAGGGAGTGCCAAGAAGGCTGGGGTTAAAATTTGACTTTGAAATTGTGCAAATGAAAGGCAAGCATAGAACGGAGAAATTTAAAACTGCAGGAAGGTGAGAACTTCATAGGAATTTTAAAATTTATTCAACAGGTATGATTAAAAAAAAAAAAGCTCTCTAGCACATAAAATAAACTCTGAAGAACGACACTCCCTGTGGGGGAATTAGAAGCTTAGACAGTTAAAATATCTTAGATAGGTTTCTCAGGAAATATTAGAGAAGAATGGAAGAATGGCTTCTAAACGTAGCAATTGTACGTATGTATGTGTGGGGGGACTTTCTATTATGTGGCCTTGCAGGAGTTGGTCCTGTGGTGAATGTAGGAGTGAGTCGGACAGGGTACTGTGAGGGTGGAGGGAAGTATATTTGATAAGTGTCAAGAGTCAAAGTTTATAATGTGTGGTCCCACATAAACAGCCTCAAAATCACCTGAAAAGTTAGCAATGGAAGTTCTCAAATTTGGTACCCAGTGTCAGTAAACTAAATCAAAAGTTTTGGAAGCAGGGACCGGTAAACTGTTTGAAGAAACTCCCCCAGTCTTTTTAGTGTTGGCTAACGTTTGAATTCCTCTGACACAAGCAAATGCATAGAAACAAGGAAGAACATCTGCCTGTCACATATGTTATTTTATCCAATTATTTTCCTTGTATTTTGTGCATTGTTTAATAACATGGATCTTTACATTATTTTAACTTCTTAAATACAAAATTTCCATAAAACGAGTCTTATATAATTATGACATAAACCAAGAAATAAAATGTTGCTAGCATCCTAATAGGAAATCTTTCCTCCGAGGAGCTGCCCTTGCTCCCTTTTCCTCTAATTATACTTTGCAAAATAAAGACCACCCTGAATTATTACATTTTAATTTAGTTTTTTTCACATTTGATGTTCATGTTAATAGAATCATCCATGTGTTCTCTATTCTATTGAGGAATTTTCTTTTCACATATTTGTCAAAGCCATCCACATTTGCTTAGCTTTAGCAATTAGTTCCATGACTGTATTTTAACTTTATGAATCTATCAAAATTACACATCTATTCTAATGATTATGGATATCAATTAGATAATTTAAGTTTGGAGATACTACTAATAATGCTAAAATAAGCTTTCTTGAACTTAACTTCTGCTTCTCTGAAAGGATATATTCATATATATGCCTAAAGGTATAGCTGCATGTACATAATACAGGTATATTTATATATACGTAAGATTCAGTGAAATCACTTCAGCTTACCTTCTTACTAGAAGGCAATGGAATTTTTCTTTGTGAACACATCCCTCTTTGTGTCATATGTAAATTTTAGCCACTCTGACAAATGTATAGCAGCATTTTATTTTGGTCTATTTTTTTGTAGTTGCTGATAATATTGAATATGTTGCATATTTACTTGGCATTTGAATTTCTGTGCTGAAGGGCCTATTTAAATTCTTTGTACATGTTTTTCCTCTTGAGTTATTTATAAAATAGGGTCTTTGAAAGGCTCATAGAAAATATGTATTATGAAAAATCTGTGCATAGATTTCAAAATATTTTGTACCCAAAACATAATTTTATAACTATTTTCCCTGAAATTGTTAAAGTATCCTTGTATATATAATAATATACATATGCATATACAAATACATACATATATATATATATACATGTATAAGCAGCTCAAAAGGAAAAAGAGAAACCTTTCATTTGAATTTTTCAATATTTGAATTATTATAAACTTCTACCTTATTCTGCTTCCAGCAGTATGTTCCAGAGAAGGATGACTGCCTTATTTTTAACACTGTTTTTGAAATACTAACCCTTTTAATATGTGTGACTTCATTTCTGTTTCTTTTTTAAAAAGATTTATTTATTTGAAAGAGTTAGAGAGAGAGAGGGAGAGAGACAGAGAGACATCTTCCATTTGCTGGTCACTCCCTAAGTGGTGACCACAGATAGTGTGGTTTCCCAGGTGGATGGCAGGGGCCTGAACACTCGAGGCATCTTCTGATGCTATTCCCAAGCCATTATGAGGGAGCTGAATTAGGAGTGGAGCAACCAAGAGATGAACTGGTGTCCCTGTGGGCTGTTGGGGTTGCAGGTGGCTGCTTTACCTGCTACACCACAATGAAACCCTTTCTGTTTTGTAATCTCACTGAGAGCTGACTAAATTTGTTTGATACTCGGTTTTGAGATGATTTCAGCCAGAGATTTGAAAAGTCCTTTTTCAAACTGTTATGCCTTGGTGAACCATGAATATGACCTACCTAACTGGAGGCTGTACTAATTGTGACCTGAAGGTGGTACATTTAGTATTAATGACTGATCTTTTCATGTGTTTCTTTTTATATCAATTTGTTGTGACTGATGAATTTTAGTTCTTTAAATAAACGAAAATGTGGCTTCATTAATAGGAGTGCTTGCATTTAATAATTTAACTCTTTGGTTGATATATACTATTTAACTATACATTACATAACCCAAAATTGCCCACTCGGATAAGTGATCCATGTCCTTATTTTCAATATATCCCTAAACGTTGATTGAAAATCCACCACACATTTTCTATACTATAACCTGGTGCTCTTGGAATATGCTTTAGGTAGACCTCATACATCTTAAAGTTGGGAAGTAAATATGTTTATTTTAGGGTCCATATTCACTTCGCAGTTGGCAGCATTGACGAGAGCTGCACCCATTTAAAGCCAGGAACCAGGAGCTTCTTCCAGGTCTTCTATGCTGATACAGAGGGCCAAGGACTTGAGCCATTTTCTACTCCTTTCTCAGAGCCTAGCAGAGAGCTGCATTAGAAATGGAGCAGTCAGGACTCAAATTGGCACCCATATGGGATGCTGGCACTGCTAGGCGGTGGCATTACCAACTATGCCACAGCGCCAGCCCTGCATTTTATACTTTTTGTAGACACTCCTCAAAGTTTGTGATGAATGATGGAAAGGATAGTATATTTCTTGAATTGTCCTCTTTGTGCCTTAGTTCCCAACCTATAGAGAAATTCAATGTCATTCACCATTAGAGAACTTCATTTAAGAGTGTATTGGTCCATTACTTATTACTAGTACCTTTTTAAAAAAACATGCATTTATTTTATCTGAAAGGGAGAGAGAGAGAGAGAGAGAGAGAGAGAGAGAGAGATCTTCTATTCACTGGAGCTTCTTCCAGGTCTCCCATACTGGTGCAGAGACCCAAGGCCTTGGGCCATCCTTACTACTTTCCCAGGCCATAGCAGAGACCTGGATTTGTTTTTTTTTATTTATTTATTTTTTAACTTTTATTTAATGAATATAAATTTCCAGTGTACAGCTTATGGATTACAATGGCTTCCCCCTCCCATAACTTCCCTCCCACCCGCAACCCTCCCCTCTCCCACTCCCTCTTCCCTTCCATTTGCATCAAGATTCATTTTCAATTCTCCCCATACACAGAAGATCAATTTAGTATAAAGATTTCAACAGTTTTCGGTGGCCTGAACTACAAGTCTATAGTCACAGGCATGTTCTGTAGTAGTTTTTCTAAGGTAGACAATGCCCATGAGGAAAATTATATTCTCACTTTAAAACTTTCTTTCCATTTGGTCTGAAAGGGAGGTTTTTTCTACTTACTGTATACTTCGCTGATGGCGAAGTGAATCTAGCTATGAGATTATTATTTGAGTTCTTATTTTGGCTATGCTATTGCAGAAAAATGTTAGCCATCTCTTTTATAAGGTCTAAAGATTAAATTGTGCATCCTACAGATTCCTTCATAATAGAATTAGTTTCCTACCTTGAAGAGAATAGAGAAATAAAAGAACAAGTTGGGCTTAGAATAGAGAAATGAGGGAGCAAGTCCTAGATCGCTTGCTGACAATAGCAATATCACATGAATACTTAGCAAACCGTTTCAACCATTAGATAACAACTTAAGAAAACATTTACCAGAAGGTCCAATGCCTTCTATAAATTTTAAGAATCATGTATTTGAAAACACCTCTTAAATATCTAACATGGTGTAGTTTGTTTAGCCAGTAAACTTAAGCACAACCATCTAAAATGTTTTTAGTTTCTTTCTACCAACACGTTTAAAACATACGATACACAGATTCAGGTCACACAAATTAAAATGTATCTTTGATTGATTTTAGCAGCTTAAATTTATGGACAATCTTATCTATAAGCCATTTAAAATAAAAATCTTAATAAAATTTCCCCATGTTTACATACAATATGTACACACATATAATATAGCATAATAGACCAATATAGCAATTTTAATAATAGCTTTTAAAATCTTTAACTCTTTTTGTAGATTGCCAATTGATTTGAATTGCTTTTTCTTTTTAGTAACCTCAGTTAACCATACTTTCTCTCAGTTGGTACTGTTAATACATTATTGGCTTCATCTGTTTACAGAGCCATCCCAAAGTACTGAATACAATAGAAGTGGCTGGAAAAAGTCCATAGGAACCTATAGGAGGACAGCTAAACACAGAACCAACAACGCTTTAGTTTTATGAGCAGCAGATCATATATAAATGTGGATGACAAAAGACTTTAAGTCGCCATGTTTAGATTACGGGCACTCCCTTGACTTGCATCCTCTGGTCTGCTTTAACACAAACCAGGAGGAAAAGAAAGCTCAGCATCAGAAGCAATGGGTGGCAGGCCTATTAATGGCTGATCTGTACAGTGATCTGCCCTCAAGGAGACCCAACAGGCCAGTCCACTGCAGTGGCTTTCAATGTGGTAAGCCTGGGCTTCAGCAGAAGTCAGCTTGTGAAGAGCCCTGGCAGCTCTGCCAAGAGTTGGATCACTGGAAATGGACCTGCCCTGGAGTCGAAGGATGCCCAGGTCAGAGCCACAGATCTTATTGGCTCTAAGCTGAAAAGCCCTTCACTCAGCCCAACTTCCAAAGTGACCACTGCAGCTGAGGGGATGGTCAAGTAGGGTCAGCAACATTGCAGGCAGAACTGTAAATTTCTTGTTAGAGATGCCCCCTGACTTTACCTGGCCAGCTCTCCTCCCAGGCCAGCTAAGTAATGAAAGTCAACAGAGTGCCTTCCCCTAGGAGGTTCACACCTCCCTTAGGATATACCCCATGTGAAGAGATAGATAGGTCTGGGCCTCTGAATTTACAAGGCTTAAAGCCCACCAGATTATTATCAAGCCCCTTCTATCAGGTTCTATTTGCCTCTCAATCAGAAAACTTAATTGTAGCTTAGACAGCACCTTTCTTAGGTCCTCTAATAATGACTCTGTCCTTTGTTCTAGGCCCTGTCTAGTGCACTTGGGCCTCATTCCTTTGTAATCATAACCTCTACTCTACCACCAATGGCTCTACTCCCAACCTGTGTGTACTGATGGTCCTCTTCCCCACTTCATGCTGTATAATTGTTCAAACCTGGTAAATGCCACTCTTAGGATCATTGGTTACTATCCTCACGCTGTCTTTTATGACCTTGTCTAAATATGATCAGATTCGGCAAACTTGGAAGGCTTCCATAGCCTTGGCAACTCATGACGACAGTCTATGGTGGTTACTGGCGCCATAAACTAGAGTGTCAATTTGTTGGGTCAACAACAGGAGCCACTGTGCACTTGCTCCTCATGTGGGATCTCTGTCCTTAATGTGCTGTACATTGTGATTTAATGCTATAACTAGTACTCAAACAGTATGTTTCACTTTGTGTTTCTATGTGGGTGCAAACTGTTGAAATCTTTATACTAAATTGATCTTCTGTATATAAAGAGAATTGAAAATGAATCTTGATGTGAATGGAAGGGGAGAGGGAGCGGGAGAGGGGAGGGTTGCGGGTGGGAGGGAAGTTATGGTGGGGGGAAGCCATTGTAATCCATAAGCTGTACACTGGAAATTTATATTCATTAAATAAAAGTTTAAAAAAAAAAGATTTCAACAGTTTGCACCCACATAGAAACACAAAGTGAAACATACTGTTTGAGTACTAGTTGTAGTATTAAATAAAAATGTACAGCACATTAAGGACAGAGATCCCACATGAGGAGCAAGTGCACAATGGCTCCTGTTGTTGACCCAACAAATTACACTCTAGTTTATGGCGCCAGTAACCATCCTAGGCTGTTGTCATGAGTTGCCAAGGCTATGGAAGCCTTCCATGTTTGCCGACTCTGATCATATTTAGACAAGGTCATAAAAGACAGAGTGAGGATAGTAACCAATGATCCTAAGAGTGGCATTTACCAGGTTTGAACAATTATACAGCATTAAGTGGGGAAGAGGACCATCAGTACACACAGGTTGGGAGCAGAGCCATTGGTGGTAGAGTAGAGGTTATGATTACAAAGGAATGAGGCCCAGGTGTGCTAGACAGGGTCTAGAACAAAGGACAGAGTCATTATTAGAGGAGCTAAGAAAGGTGCTGTCTAAGCTACAAGTAATTTTTCTGATTGAGAGAGCTGGATTTGAAGTGGAGCAGCTGACACTCAAACCGGTGCCCTTATGGGATGCCAATACTGCAGCTGGTAACTTTACCTGCTATGCCACCCCGCTGGTTCCTAGATACATTTTTAAAAAGCACAGGTTAGAGGGATGTTATTTAATTGATTCAAAACAGAGTTAGAAAGAATAAGTTTCTATTGATACACAGCGCATTTGGTGAACATAGTTCACATCAAATTGTTTATTTCTGAAATTATAGAAAAAAGAAACTCTAAGGATTCAATCATAAAGCAATGACAAGAGAGAGAAATTTTAAGTATCCTGATATGATCAGATAACATTGTATAACATTAAATATTACACTATACACTAAAATATATATACTTATTTTAACTACATTTTTAGTGTTTTTAAAAAGTAAGTAAAGCAAAAAATGAATGTCAAATAAATTTAGGACAACAACAAAAAATCCTGATGAGTATCTCCTATTCACTGCTTGATTCTGCAAATGGTCACAGCAGCCAGATCTGGTACAATTTGGGACATGCTCAATCAGACTTGCCCCAAATGGTAGAGTTAGAACGTACCAGGGGATTCCAATTCAATCCCATCAAGGTGGCACCTAACAATGCCATCTCACTAGTCCAAGTGATCAATTTCAGTTCACAATTGATCACATTGATAGGTCCAAGAGTCAAAGGGTTCACACAAACAAGACTAGTGTCTGCTAATACTAACTGATAGAATAAAAAAGGGAAACCATCCAATATGGGAAGTGGGATACACAGCAGACTCATAGAATAGCAGATGTCCTCAACAGCACTCTGGCCTCAGAATCAGCCCTTAAGGCATTCGGATCTGGCTCAAGAGCTCATGAGAGTATTTTAGGCATGGAAAGCCAAGACACTCCGGCAAAAAAAAAAAAAAAAAAAAAAAACCTAAATGAAGGATCTCTGCAAATGAGATCCCAGTGGAAAGAACGGGGCCATCAAAGAAGGAGGTACCTTTCTCTGAGGGGAGAAGAGAACTTCCACTTTGACTATGACCCTTTCGGAATAAGAACAAAGTCGGCAAACTCAAAAGGCTTCCATAGCCTTGGCAACTCATGACTAGAGCCTAGGGAGATTACTGACACCATAAACAAGAGTGTCAAATTGTTAAGTCAGCAACAGGAGTCACTGTGTACTTACGTCCCATGTTGTCCAATGTGAAGTAATCCTATAACTAGTACTGAAACAGTATTTTACACTTTGTGTTTCTGTGTGGGTGCAAACTGATGAAATCTTTACTTAATATATACTAAATCGATCTTCTGTACATAAAGAGAATTGAAAATGAATCTTGATGTGAATGGAATGGGAGAGGGAGCGGGAGATGGGAGGGGTGCGAGTGGGAGGGAAATTATGGGAGGGGGGAAGCCATTGTAATCCATAAACTGTACTTTGGAAATTTATATTTACTAAATAAAAGTTTTAAAAAATACAATTAAAAAAGAAAGAAACCAGGAGCCAAGAATTGAGGTGACTGTTTCTCGCCACCGCCGGAGAATTAGCCAGGCTGCCTGCAGCTTGCCTTAACCGAGGAGGGGAAAGTGCGACACCCACCACTTAGCCTTCCCCAAACCCGGGGGACAATCAGGCGCGGTGTGGAGCCCAGTCGAAGCAGGGTCTCGTTTATTTCGTGTGTAACAAAACCTTTTATAGCACAAAACTGCAGTCATTGGGGCAGGGCTAAGGACCAACCAATCACTTAAATGATCACTTTATGGGGGAATTTCTATAGGACTAGCCATATGTCTATACACTTGTTACTAGTTTTGTTACCTCCCCTGATGTTGTGTAGCCAATTTGCTTTTGAGTTCCACCCATCTTACTTCCTCTGGGCGTCATCTTCTTTGCCTCTCTCACAGGGCCCGCTGGAGAGGGGGCCGCGGGCATCATCGTTGGCAGCCTGGTCCCTCTCCGTCTGGTTCCCAACAGTCCTCTTGCTGGGGGAAGGGTGGCTGTGGCAGCCGCGAGAGCTGCTCCAGGATCCACTCCCCCTCCTCGCACGACAGCAGCCTGTTCATGGCACAGTGGCATCCTGGCGGCAGCTGTGCACACACTCCAGCCCACAGCCCCGCTCCGCCTGCAGGCTGTAGATGAGGTCCTCCTGCAGGCATTGCAGCCGGTCCTGCGCCTCCTGGAGCTAGGCGCACTCCATGTTGACCCCTCCTTGGCGCCACCCAGCCAGGGGGCCAGAGCCGCCACAGCAGCACACCCCGCAGGGTCGCTGTCCGCCATGGCGGTGGCCAGGGCCACGTGCACTGCCATCCCCGGGATACCCGCTGGCTGGCTCCGCAGGCCCTTGCTCGGCTCCGTTCTGCGCAGTTCGGGCGGGGGCACCCTGGGGCAGCTGCGCATGCAGAGCCCCCGGGCCTGGCCTGGCCTGGCCACGCCATGGCTGCACTCATGCCCTGCAAAGAACTTCATCCTAGTCTCCCACATGGGTGCAGGGGCCCAAGGACTTGGCACATCTTCTGCTGCTCTCCCAGGTACATCAGTAGGAAATTGGATTGGAAATGGAATGCTCTGATATGGGATGAAGCATTGCAAGTTGTGGCTTAACCTGCTGTGTACAACATCAGCCCATTTTTGAATTGTAAGAAGCTGCTGAACTATTTTCCAAATCAATTATGTCATTACATATCCCCATCAGCAATGTTTGAGATTTCTTGTTTCTCCACATTTTTACCAACATCTGATATTGAATATCTTCTTAATAATAGATATTTATTTTGTCTGAAATAATCTCATTGTTATTTCAGTTTTTATTCCAATAATGACTAATAGTTTTGAGCTTCTTGTATCTGGATCAGTCATTTGTATATTTGTTGACAGTTTTCATAATGAACAAGAAGTGGGTTTTTTGAAATAGTTTTCTGCAACAACTGAGAAGATTATATGGTACTACTCATTTATTATATTAACATAATATATTAAAATACTTGATTTTCTGATAAAATCAAGTATTCAGATTAAACTGGTTTCATTCTTGTAGAGAAACCTGACTTGTCACATCATAGAAATATATAAGGATGGCCTTGCTTTCAAAGACGGTTTTGCTAATTTGTGTCTTCCATTGTTTTTCTGAGTCATTCCAACTAAAGATCTTATTTTATTTTTATTAAAAAACAAACTTTTTTCAATTCACTGATCTTTCTCCAAGAAATTATAATATTTGCATACATTTTACCATTCCTTTTGTTTTGTTTTAGTTTGCCCGTCTTTTTCAAATTATGTAAACCTAAAATATGATTTTAATCATTCTTTCTAATATATATAGATAGTTCAGATCTATAAATTTCCATCTATACTGTTTTAGCTACATTTCAAATATCTTGAAATGGTGTGAGTATGATAGATATGCATCTATAGTTGTTTTATTGTATATTTCATTTACATTTTATTCATTGTCTCTCTAGCTACTTTAGAAATATGTTGTTCAATTTCCAAATATTTAGATTCCTCAAAATGTTCTGCCATTGATGGTTATTTTAATTGTTAGATTTGGAGAATATGTATACCATATATTTTTAGTTCCTTTAGGTTTGAGACTCATTTTTTGGAGTGTTCATTTGTTGCTAAATCGTCAACAGCAGAGTTGTACAAGTGCCTGATTGACGCTTGGCGAGATGTGAGGTTGCGTGTCTCCTTGCCCCTTTTCCCCTAGGTTAGTCACTTGTTTCCTCCATTCTCATGCTAAGATTATGTAAATATGATTAATAATGTAGTAATACCAATGCCCAAGTCTGGGAGCCCAATTGTAGTTTCTTAAGGACCTACATCAACAAGGTGCTTCCTAACACAGTTGAAAAGCGTTTATTGAGGCTGATGCTATGGCGTAATGGGTAAAGCCTCTGCCTGCAGTGCCAGCATCCCACATGGGCACCAGTTCAAGTCCCGGCTGCTCCAATTCTGATCCAGCTCTCTGCTATGGCCTGGGAAAGCATGGAAGATGCCCTAAGTCCTTGGGCCCCTATACATGCATGGGAGACCTGGAGGAATCTCCTGGCTCCTGTCTTTGGATTGGCCCAGCTCCAGCCATTACAACCTTTTTGGGGAGTGGAGCAGAGGATGGAAGACCTCTCTCACTCTCTGTCTCTCCTCTCTGTAGCTCTACCTTTCAAATAAATATTAATTTTTAGACCTTGTGTAAATATGATCAGAGTAGGCGAACTTGGAAGGTTTCCATAGCCTTGGCAACAAATGACAAGAGCCTAGGGAGATTTCTGACGCCATAAACAAGAGTGTCAATTTGTTAAGTCAACAACAGGAGTCACTGTGCACTTACTCCTCATGTAGGATCTCTGTCCTTAATGTGCTGTACATTGTGATTTAATGCTATAACTAGTACTCAAACAGTATTTTTCACTCTGTGTTTCTATGTGGGTGCAAACTGTTGAAATCTTTACTTAATGTATACTAAACTGATATTCTGTATATAAAGATAATTGAAAATGAATCTTGATGTGAATGGAAGGGGAGAGAGAGCCGAAAAGGGGAGGGTTGCGGGTGGGAGGGAAGTTATGGTGGGGGGAAGCCATTGTTATCCATAAGCTTTACTTTGGAAATTTATATTCATTAAATAAAAGTTTAAAAAAAGTACTTAGTTTATATGTCACTAAATAATGTGAATTTTGCTTTGTGTGTCAAATTATAAAAATAAAAACATAAAAGCCATATAAAATGTTTGATAACCATGTCATTGACATTATTATATTAAAATAACTAACTTTAACATAGTAATACATAAATATTTATTTTGATTGCATAACAAATAGTGAATTGCAGATAAAATAATATTTCTCAATGTTGTGATAAAACAGAAATAAGTTTTCTTCCTTCTTTCCTTCCTTCCTTGCTTCCTTCCTTCCTTCCTTCCAATCCCCCTTTTCCTGTTTCTTTTATGTGTAATCTTTTATAGGTCCATTCTGTGAGGACTCAGTCAAACCTTATGATTCTTGGTCTTGTTGGAAAGGGGGAATTTGCCAAAATAGCACATCTTCTTGCATCTTTGAGTACCCAGAAGAATTTCTCA
Source organism: Lepus europaeus (assembly GCF_033115175.1). Taxonomy (NCBI): domain Eukaryota; kingdom Metazoa; phylum Chordata; class Mammalia; order Lagomorpha; family Leporidae; genus Lepus; species Lepus europaeus. The sequence goes on along the minus strand of NC_084829.1, from coordinate 62,661,892 downwards.
ATCAAAACTGTGAATTTGATAGCAGTGAGTGTTCATCAATAGCAACTTGGAATGGCACTAATTGCATCAATTTATCAAATGTAAGTCTGAATTCAATATAGAAATGAGTGCTTTTTAACACTAAAATTACAGATAAAGTTCTAATTGAAATATAATTTTCAAACTTTGAAAATAGAAAATCTAATCTATTAAATTTTCTTTTGATAAAAATGTCAATTTTAACACACTGTTCAGTTTAATTTTTTTGTCCTTCTACCCTTATTACTCTTGATAACTATTAAATTTGAAAATATAATTTTGTAGATAAATGATTTAGAAGATCACGCATTTTGACACTTCCACAATTACTATGTACAACCTTAGGAAATTTCTATACCTAGTTCCTCTAGTTTGTCATAGGTGTTATTTGATTGGATTATATCAGGAAGAAACAAATCATGTATATTAATTGTTTGAGCTTTTGACATTTATATTATGTAATAAATATTATGTTTATGATGAAGACAATAATTATGCTGATGAAGAAAAAGAGCAAAGGCAATAAGGACAAGATTGGGAAGACGTGTACTACTAGAATGTATTTAGATTGAAGCTGAAAATAAGATACAAGTCCATTAAATTTAATTTTTATTTTTACCCACCCATGTATGGAATTAGTGCTTGCTCCAGCTTTCTAAATTCTATGTGTTGCTACCTGAATATCTGTGGATTCAAAGATTTATTACTTTTCAGGGTTTATTTTTATTTTTTGAAAGATAGAGTTACAGAGAAGGAGAGACAGGGAAGTCTTCCATCTGCTGGTCCACTCCCCAAATAATTGCAACAGCCAGAACTGTGCCAGTCCAAAGCCAGGAGCCAGGAGTTATGCATGCAGGGTCCAAGCACTTGGGCCTCCCCTGTTGATTTCCCAGGAGTAGTAGCAGGGAGGTTGATTGGAAATGGAGCAGTCAGCTCTCAAATTGGTGCCTGTATGCAATGCTGGCCTTGTAGGAGGCAGCCCAACTCACTATGCCACAATGCCAGCCCCAAGAATTATTTTTTATTATCATATATTGTTTGTTCAGCTAACTTTGTTAGAAAGCTCTTCACAGTCTTTCATAAAACTGTATTCAGAAAGTTTCTGAGGTTGGAGTTAATTTTGAAGATTTCTTTATTCATGTGTTTGATGATCAATGTTGGCTGTCTGCAGGGCCATTAGCTGGGGTGATCCACCTGAATTTTAAACAGGACTCCTCCATATGACCTGGCCTTCCTCATAGCAAGTATTCCAAGATAATTTGATAGATGATTTATAAGGCTTGCTTTGGAAATCATGGGCTTGCTTCTATTCTAGGGGGAAGAGATATAGTCCCCCAATCTCAAATAGAAGATTATTGATTACACGTGGTATGAAGGGTATTTGAGATGGGAGATACGTCTATGTCATTTTGGAAAACAGAATCTTCAACATTGATGCTTAGAGAACTTCTAGTACATTCTCTACTTTTTAAAAAATTAATTAGAATATGTATATATGTGTGTATTTTTATGTGGCACAGCATATTTTACATACATATAGTATAAACCAATCTTGCCAGGCAATCAGTCTTTTCCTTTCCTTATTTCTCTTCATGTTTGGAACCTACCAGCCCCTTTCTCCCAGTTTTCTATCCATGCACTCTCACTTTCATTGCAATACTTTTTACAATAGCCGAGATGTGAAATCAATCTAAGTGCCCATCTATAGATGAAGGGATAAAGAAAATGTGGTGTATATACATAAAGGGCTCTTCAGCCAGGAAAAGAAAAGATTCCTGAAATTTGCAGAAAAATATATAGAATTAGAGATAATTAGTTTAAAAATAAGCCAGACACAGTAAGATATATACTTCATGTCCCCTGTCATACGAAGAAATTATAAAATAATAACCAATATGGACTTAACAATAGTGAATACTAGAGGCTGACAGGTGTGAGGGAAAGACAATGGGATAAGGAGAACCAAAATCCAGTTGGAAAGAGGTAATGGCTACTTCTGTTGTGCAACACAGTGGGAGTGGCTGAAGTTCTACATCTTCCTGATCATTTTCACCACTCTCCAGGTAAGAACTCATTTGTTGTTATTGAAATATCCATAAACCTTCGTAAAAGTAATCTTCAATTTTTCACAGGATGTTATGTGCATCTGTTCACCAATGTTGACAGGCAAATTTTGCAAGATAATTGAAATGCCACATGAGTCATTTCCTGAGAAGAATAATATCACATGTTCAACACATGAGGAAGATTGTCATTGCAGGTATGATTTCCTAAGTGCATATTTTAACACAAAGTATATGGATTTTAGAGTCATGTTCTGTTTGAAGTTTGACATTTAATGGTATTAATAATTTATTTCAAGAAAAATAGAAACCTTTACCCATGTTATTATTGTGATATTAATTAATTATTGTGATATTTTAAATCAATATTTAAATTCTGTGATTGGGAATTGTGATTCAGTGGGTACATCACTGCTTGGGATGCATGCATCCCATTGCAGTGTTCCTGGGACAGAGTCCTGCCTTTGCTCTGATCCTTTATCCCATTAATATGTACTCTGTAACGTAGCAGATAATGGCACAAATACATAGGTGACTGCTACTCAGGCAGAGACTGAGGAGATCCTAGCTCCTGACTTTGGCCTATGAGATATTGCCAGCATGTAAGAAGTGAAGCAGCAGATAGAACAACTCTCTCTCTCTCTCTTTCTCTCTCTATTTCTCTCTCTCACTCTCTCTCTCTCTACATATATATATATATGCATATACACATATATATGTAAATATAACTTAAAAATTATACAATCTAAATTATAAAAGTAAATATAAATTAACTACTCAAAAAAATTCTCAAACACAATTCAGGCATAAAGTTATACACTATTTTGCTTGTACTCACAATGAAAATTTTAAGATAAAATTTTAAGATTAATATTGACTAAAAGGAAAGGAGAAATATGAATCTTTACAGTATTATATCTATTATCCTTATGACATTAAAATATTTTGAAAGGATGGAATACCCATTTCTTTCTTTCCCATAATTCACAGACTCAGCTGATAATTTTCCATTAGGGTCTTTATGCGGACTTTCAGGAAATACTGCTTTCTTTAAGTACAAATTTGTCAAAAGTTACTCATTTGTAAATGGAAGAAGTGACCCAGATATTTTGGGCATATAATTTTACTCAGTTTTAAGTACTCTTATAGATATTTTCTCACACCATTAAGAAATAAAATTTGTACTCTTCACACTTGCTTGGCTTTTCTCTGGCTGGTTAGCATAAGTTCTGATGGGCATTATTTAAGCACAGTAAATAGCCTCACAATTTTAGAGTCTTCATAAAACCAGAAAAGGTAAAACCTGAGATACAGGCTAGCTTTAACATACACTGCAAAGAAACTTGCAATATGCAAGTTCATCAATTTCAAAGGGTTCTAAATTCAACCAGGAAACATAATAACTTTTGAAATGTGAATGTTCAAAAGAATGAAGAGAAACCTACTCACTGTAACAATATATTGGAAAATCTAATCAATCTGGTCACATTTATACATTGGATTAATCACCAGTGAATATAATTTTCATTCATTTAATGATATTACCTTTATAATCTGCATTTCTTGTGCCTAAAAGTGCTAACAGCTTTGTTAATCTATTTTAAAATAATCAATTAAAATATTGATAATATTATACAAATATGAGTAAATGTAAAGTTATATTGTTGATTATATTTATTTATATTTAAATAAAAAAACTTTTTTTAGATGCTTGATTTTAACATTATTTTGGTTGTCAAAGAGGCTTTGTAAAGAAATATAACATGAAGGGAAAGGCTGAATAACTACAAGCATTCTTGCCATAACTCAGTTCATTGCTTTGCTGTTATTTAAAGAACTTAATTTTAAAATAATGAAGTTTGAGGGCCGGCGCCGTGGCTCACTTGGTTAATCCTCCATCTGTGGCACTGGCATCCCATATGGGTGCTGGGTTCTAGTCCCGGTTGCTCCTCTTCCAGTGCACTCTCTGCTGTGGCTCAGGAGGGCAGTGGAGGATGGCCCAGGTGCTTGGGCCCCTGCACCCACATGGGAGACCAGGAGGAAGCACCTGGCACCTGGCTTCGGGCCAGCGCAGCACCAGCCATGGCAGCCATTTGGGGAGTGAACCAAGGGAAGGAAGACCTTTCTCTCTGTCTCTCTCTCTCTCACTGTCTATAACTCTACCTGTCAAATTAAAAAAAAAAAAAATGAAGTTTGAACTGAAATGCCTTGCTAGTATGTTTTATCTAGGATGGCAAACTTAATTGCAGAAATTCAAGTTAAATTTTCCTAGGAAGAATGAAATCTATCTAGTTTCTATGTTAGTTGTAACAATTTTGAGTAAACGTATTAATGCAATGTGTAACAGCCACTATGCGTGGTCTAATATCATCTACAAACAGTAAACATTTTTAATTCACAGGGCCATCCAGGACCAAAATGAAAACTATTTTATCCTATTTTGGTTGAAACTGAATGATAAATAGAAGGCAAAATATGGAAACAACAGGATTGTGAAAACAAAACTGCTCTAACTAGGCAGAAATAACACATGGTATAGTTAGAGTGATAAGTGAAGAAACAGATCCTTAGAAATCAATGAGGGCAGTAAACAATTGGAGCCCAAATGCAGAATTTCCAGTCCTAAACCCTCTGTCCTCAAATCTATCACTAAAATTCAAAAGCAAAAACAAAGGCTAACTCTGACTTAGATGGAATCATGGGGATATAATCAGGATAAATTAATAAGTTATGAAGTTGAAACAATGACAGAAAATTAGTCTTGAAATCCATTATTTTTTTCTCATGAAGAATGAAGAAAATCAATGAAAATAATAACAACAATAAAAGCACTTGACTTAAAAATGTTCACATTAAAACTTATCCTTGTTTTCTAATTTACAAGTTATGTATTTTCAGTTTTAATTCTAAAGCTTAAGTTAACTTAGAACTATCCGATGGGTTAGTTGAGCAGCTGGTTCAATGCTTGTACTTTGTCCGTGTCATTTCTAAGTTAGCAGGTCTGGAGTGGGGATTGTACAAGTGCAAGTCCAGCAGATTGTCATGTAAAACTGAAGGTGTTGTTCTGGAGACCAAACTTGGAGAATTACTGGTCAAGTTGAGGCTCATTCAAATAGCATCAACAATCTGTTTATACCTTTGCTTCCTCCTTTTATCTTCCTTCACTCGGGCATTTACTCTTCTTTTCTAAATCTGAGATGAAAAAAAGTGTTGAATTCTAGGAATCCAATGAAGAGAGAAGAATAGAGTGATGATGATGGTATGAGCAGCCCTGGTGAATGTATGGTGTAGATATAAACTCTTACGGTTAGATGAGAAAGGAGTATGGCATGTTTACTCCCTCAGAGAGATCAGATGGTGAACATGACCTTGGGTAGTCCAGGAAACTTTGAGGAATGCCTCAGTTGGTCTTGTTATAGTTGGAATAATAATTTCAAAATTAAGTGGACTTTGACAGCTACAAAATGAAATAAATTCCACAAGGAATACTTGAAGACTTTCTCCTATTGGTCAAAGTAAGTCAGCTACGATTCTGAAAGAAAACAATTTTTTTTACTCAAACAGTAATTTAAGAGAGTAGTTACAAGACTAGTGAACATGGGGAGGATCACAGGAAACTAACAAGGGATGACTGATTATTCTTTTTTTTTTTTTTTTTTTTTTTTTTTGACAGGCAGAGTGGACAGTGAGAGAGAGAGACAGAGAGAAAGGTCTTCCTTTTTGCCGTTGGTTCAGCCTCCAATGGCCGCCGCGGTAGCGCACTGCGGCCGGCGCACCGCGCTGTTCCGATGGCAGGAGCCAGGTGTTTATCCTGGTCTCCCATGGGGTGCAGAGCCCAAATACTTGGGCTATCCTCCACTGCACTCCCTGGCCACAGCAGAGAGCTGGCCTGGAAGAGGGGCAACCGGGACAGGATCGGTGCCCCGACCGGGACTAGAACCCAGTGTGCCGGCGCCGCAAGGCAGAGGATTAGCCTGTTGAGCCACGGCGCCGGCCATGGGATGACTGATTATTCTGCTTTTACAAAGGATCTGGAGACAATTCCCTTCCATGTTCTGAGAGACAACTTTCCCAGAAGCTTTCCCATTGTAATTGGAACTCTTCTGCAGCTGTAGGAAAAAAAAAATAATAATAAAAAGATAAATTTCTTCCCTTAAGAAACGTACATTCTAGTTCGCAGATATTATTTTAAAGAATTATCCAGACTCCTTTTTAAAGGATAGTCTGCTGTTTTATGATTCAAAGGGAAGAAGCAGAGAGATCAGCTTGGAAGATACTATGATCACTATTTAGCATAAGGATGATGGTGACTGATGCTGTCACGGAGTTACTGGTGATTATGTTAAGGATATGTGGTCTGTTCTAAACAAGATTCAATGTCTTATTAAAAGATTCAATATGAGGCAAGAGATAAAAAAATGCAAGTATAAATCTAAGGTTGCTTATTCAATTGGAAGGTTATGAGCAAACCTTAAGTGGCTTGTAAAATAATAGGTAACATCAGGAAATCTATGTGAAAAGAATGAGAAGAATAGAATCAATAAATCAATGTTAGACATAAAAGGGAAGATATACTAATATAGCCTAGTGGAGATACTGAGATAGGCATCTAAATCTGAGGATATTCCAAAAGAATGCTTTGTATTATTACCTCATAATATTTGTTTTATAAATTTAACATTACAAAACATAAAATAAATTCATGGAAAATGTAAAACACAAGCTTATTTTGTTCCAAAACTTCTTAAAAATGCATGCATATTTTTATCATAGTACAGAACTTCCATAATCTTTTTTAAAGATCCCTCATATCCAACTGGAAATATTAAGGTAGGCATTCAAGTATGTCTCAATTTTAGAGATATGTGAACTACATATATTCCTTGGAAGCCAGTGACATAGATAATGTCTTTTCATAACAAAGAAACCAAATAAATAGATTATATCAGAATAAGCCTATAAAAAGAGGTGAGATGTTTTTAAACTGAGACCTTGGAAAATTTTATATTTAAGTTAACTAAGTGCCTGGAATATGAAACCAAAAGGTAAGAACCAGTGAGTTGAGTATCAACAATACAGAGTATCAACAGTGAAGCTGCAACATAGTTTGAGAATATTAAGGCAGTGCTAGACTGTCTCAAAATATGTGTTTAGGTCTAGTTTGGGAAAAAAAGTGATAATTGATCTTTGCTATTGGCAACTGGAGGTAATGGTTTCCATGAAAAAAGCAGCTTGACAGAATGGTAAGGGAAAATTGATTAGAATGGGAAGACATGTACTTTTCCTGTAAAAGGCAGCAACCAGATAGAGTAATGGACTGGTAGCTGAAATACATCCAAAATAGGTCATTTTTTAAATAGTAATAAATCTGAATAAGGCATAATGCATGCACAGGGATGTTGGCTTAGCTAGATTTGCAGAGATTAAATCAATTCTGTTAGGATGAAGAATAATATATTTGTACCAATCTAGGTTGGTTTGAATATGTCATTATTGACTCATTTTGAAATCAGAAGATACACTCCATTTCTAATTAAAAAAAAAAGAAATGGATTGATATGAGGAGGTGTAAAATAGCTATACAGATGAATGTGAGGGAAATTTAGTATGACTAATGTATAGCAATAAAATTATCCTGAAATTAGTGAACATTAATGTAAAATAACTTTAGTATAGAGTAATGTATGTTATGCTCAAACCCTGTGTAGTTTTCTTAAAGAAACAGGGTGTTGAATTAAACTAAGGCTAGGACTTGACCAGATTAAAACAGTGGAGGAAAAGGAATAAGTGATTTAAGAATGTATGTAAAAGGTAGTAATAGATTATATTCTTATAATTGCTTCTATGAAGTACATTGAATCTTTTTCTGTATATTAATCTCATATTTAAATAAGAAAGTATCAGATGGTAATAAAAATTTTAAAAAGTTGAAGAAGCAAAAGAAATCGACCTTATAAAATAATCCAGGTAGAGCAGAAAGAATGTGATGGAAATGAGAGGTATTAAAGTCTTTTATGGTCCATGAATTATAGAATTAAAGAATTGCTGGAGTATAGAAGAACTTGAGGAGGAAAACTAAGGAGAAAAAAATAGATACTTGAAATTAAGATCATGGGTTTCACGTTATCAAATAGACATAGTAACTCATGATGGTAGTGTGTAGAATACTAGAGTGGGAGAAGGTTATGTTAGGGTAAAGACAGATTTTTCAACTGAGATACTATTATTTGAGAAGAATATTGTAAATATTGTAAATCAATCACCTGGGTATATATTGAAATACCTAAGTAAGATATTCAAGTTATCTCCCTGCATTGACAATTGTGATAATGAAAATTTGAAATAAGTCCTGCCATTGGTGCAACATGATGAACCTTGAGGGCATTATGCTAAGGAAAATAAATCAGATGGAAACAAATAGTGTGGGTGTTGTGAAGAGTTCACAAAGCTCAAAGGATAGTCTTTGGATATTCCTTCAAAGAGAGTGAGAGGAATTGCAGGACTATGTGTCCCACAGGTGGCCAGTTCTAAGGCACTGTAGGACACAACTCCAGTGAAGCATTCTAGGTCTATTTATCACCTTTTGGGTGGAAGTGCAGGAGTAGGGAAAGGAAAGACTTTCTGACCTGAAATACAGGGTTCTTATTTCTTCACTATACACTAGAGCTGGAAGTGTTTGTATCCTAATACCACATGCCAGCTATGAAGGCTACCATAAATTATACTACTGTTTTGCACACTCATATATATACATTTATTTAATCTAGTATTTCCTCAATGTAATGACTCCACTAATTTCTATATATCAAAATAATCACATTGTGAACATTTAGAAAGAAATTAAGAAACATAAACCAGGATATAAATTTTCTTTAAAAGATTTATTTATTTATTTGAAAGTCAGAGTTACACAGAGAGAGAAGGAGAGGCAGAGAGAGAGAGAGAGAGAGAGAGGTCTTGCATCCGCTGGTTCACTTGTCAACTGGCCGCAATTCCGGAGCTGAGCCGATCCTAAGCCAAAAGCCAGGAGCTTCTTCTGGGTCTTCCTCGCAGGTGCAGTGGCCCAAGGAATTTGGCCATCTTCTACTGCTTTCCCAGGCCATACAAGAGAGCAGGATTGTAAGTGGAGCAGCAAGGACTTGAACTGGTACCCATAATAGGATGCTGGCACTGCAGGCAGTGGCTTTACCTGCTCAGCCACAAAACCAACCCCAGATATAAATTTTAATACAATTAACTGGTATCATTCTTGTATAATTTTTCAACTCTGAAAATAAATTTTAAACAAAATTTTTGAGAGTGATCATTTTGAAAATGATATAAACTTGATTTTGGAAAATACAAATGCTATGCTTTTAACAATCAGGAATGTTATGATACAGAGATTTTTTCTGTTTTAAACCTTCCCTTTCAGCCACTCAAATTCTAAGGCCTTTCATTGTATAATGATGTTTCATTTTCATTTCTCAGCTTATTGTTTTTTGCTGTTTCCTACTCATTGAGCGGCAGTTATTATAATTTGCACTCCTGAAGTGTCAATTCAATGAATTAACATATCCTTTCTTTCCTTTCTCAAGTCAGTTTCATCACTTCATTGGGCTGTGATAAGTCTCACCATGGCAGCTATAGGTAGAGTTAGGGTTTTCAGTTTATGTGACATTAAAGCTAATTAAGTATGCACTGTGACTTTGAAATAGAACACTAGATCCTCAGAAATGCATAACTCAACATATTTTCCTTCAGTGAATGATGAAGCTCTATTTTCACATGGATTTTGAAAATAGCAGTCACATATTTAGATCAGGAATGTATTAACTATTGGAACACGTCCACTTGATCACTCAATAATTCTCAACAAACAGAAAATCTTCATTTATTGGAGTTAATTATTTTAAAGCCTAGACTGCAAGATTTTTCTTCACGTGAAATCAATATACCATTTTATAAGGTCAATGTTCCCTTTTGAATAAATCATTCTGAAACTTAACACAAATAAGTTTATTATCATTTAAATTTTGGAATGTCTCATTTCAGTTTTGATTACAAACTATATTATAATGAAAAGTATCTAGAACATAGTTGACATACTCATCAGGAGTACCTTCTGCTACTATTAAAATTATTTCATGTTTTCAGGGACTATTACAGATGACCGATGTCTTCTAATCTGGTTCCCTAGGTGCCTTATATTGAGAACACATCTTTCCATCAGTATAACCTTTCCTCCATTAGTCCTGGACTTATTAGTGTTCCTGAAAATAATAAATAACAAAACACAGCAGAATTTAGTACAGACATGCACATGCATGTTGAATTACCAGCAAGCAATCACTAAGTCTTCTAGGGCCCATGTGATTAAGGAAACCTTAGTTGTGTCCTGCACAACTTCTCGTGTCTCCTGATACCAACACCCTCTACTGTGCTCTCTGGATCTCATTTTGTCATCAGCAAGTTTTCCAACATCCACAATATCTTTTCTATTTTTTTTTTCTGACAAATGTGAGGACAGTTCTTCTTCTAGCCCTTTAGTTGTCACGGTTCATTCTTCCACAACCTGTGACCTACATGCAAAGCAGTATATAGATAATCTTGCCTTTGTTGCCATGAGCAGAATAGATTTCATTCTATTTCTGCAAACCATGGTCATTTTAACACATGCCACCAGTTTTAGCATTCTCTATGGAAATATTTCTTGAAGTTTTTGAGATCCATCTTGGAAATCTGCTCTCCTTGATTGTATAAATTCATGGAGGATCATTGTTACTGATTTACTTCTCTTCCTTACCACAGTCATACCCTATAATCCATATTGATCTGTAACTGCATATTCACACATACCCAATTTAAATGTCTCCACGGTTCACCACTTCATGAATTTCAAGCTCATTAACTTATTAAAGGTCAGAGTTTTGCAGTTCTTTTAAAAACCAATAGGCACCTCCAATCATTTTACTGTACTGATTCTGTTCTGTTCAACTCTTTTTTTTTTTATTAAACTTTTATTTAATGAATATAAATTTCCAAAGTATAGCTTATGGGTTACAATGGCTTCCCCCCTCCCATAACTTCCCTCCCACCCGCAACCCTCCCCTTTCCCGCTCCCTTTCCCCTTCCATTCATGTAAAGATTCATTTTTAATTCTCTTTGTATACAGAAGATCAGTTTAGTATATATTAGGTAAAGATTTCAACATTTTGCCCATATAGCAACATAAAGTGAAAAAACTACCATTGGATTACTAATTATAGCATTAAATAGCAATGTACAGCACTCTTAATGTAGGTCTTCATTTTCCTTTGTAAAATACACTGTGTATCCACTCACCTTTATATTCCTTCTCTCCCTTATTATCTGTTTTATTGACTTGAAAACACCAAGGCTGTTTAATTCTGTATCCCACCAGTTAAGCCTTTGCCTGCTCTCATAAATATCTAATATAGCATTTCAATGTATTCTAAATTAATGATCAATTTTAGAGCCCTGGACAAGCATGTTTTTCTGCTAATGATCTTTTAGCCTTGTCTTTGATTTCTCTTTACCATTCTCTTTCAACCCACTTCTTGTCCATCAGCAAACTCTTGAAATATCCCCACATATGCAGCAATTTTATGTCCTTAATATATATCATGGATATGAATGTTTTGTCAAGCCAACATAAATTCTTATCCAGAACATGTTCATAGCCTTATACTGGACCTTCCTCTTTTGACCCTTCATTCAAGTGTATGTAGAATAGCATGTGAAAGCTAATATACGGCTAATATTTTCCCAGAGTTTTGAATGAGGTGAAGAGACATACAGCTATATAGAGGAAGGGTGCTCATAGAATAGAGAGTACTCTATGCAAATTTTCTAGCCAAGTTAAGCTATGATAATGAACCTAGTGTAACTGATTTGGAGAAATCAAGGGGAATTAGTAAAAATGAAAATAGATGGGAAACCAAAAATATTGGTACATTTAGATCAGGCATACTATCTTAAGGTTTTTGATTTTTACTCCTATAAAATGAGAAGTATAGTAATGTTGCTGTCAAATGAGTTACACTGTTTGGTTTGTGTCTTAAGATTATAGTTTGGCCATCAAAGAAGGAGGTACCCTTCTCCGAAGGGAGGAGAGAACCTCCACTTTGACTATGACCCTATCGGAATAAGATCAAAGTCAGCGAACCCTAAAGGCTTCCATAGCCCTGGCAACTCATGACTAGAGCCTAGGGAGATTACTGATACCATGAACAGGAGTGTCAAATTGTTAAATCAGCAACAGGAGTCACTGTGTACTTACACCCCATGTGGGATCTGTCCCTAATGTGTCGTCTAAAGCCAAGTGATGCTATAACTAGTACTGAAACAGTATTTTTATACTATGTGTTTCTGTGTGGGCACAAACTGATGAGGTCTTTACTAATTATATACCGAATTGATCTTCTGTACATAAAGAGAATTGGAAATGAAAAAAAAAAAAAAAACAACCTGGTGTTAAAATGGAAATGGCATAGAAAATTAATTAATTTGAAAAAAAGATTATGTAGGATCTCTGTCTTTAATGTGCTGTACATTGCTATTTAATGCTATAATTAGTAATCCAATGGTAGTTTATTCACTTTACGTTGCTATGGGGACAAAATGTTGAAATCTTTACCTAATATATACTAAACTGATCTTCTGTATATAAAGAGAATTGAAAATGAATCTTTACATGAATGGAAGGGGAGAGGGAGCAGGAAAGGGGAGGGTTGCGGGCGGGAGGGAAGTTATGGGAGGGGGGAAGCCATTGTAACCCACAAGCTATACTTTGGAAATTTATATTCATTAAATAAAAGTTTAATAAAAAAAAAGATTATAGTTTGGGGGCCAGTGCTGTGGTGTAGTGGGTAAAGCTGCCACCTGCAGTGCTGGCATCCTATATAGGCACTGGTTCAAATCCCAGCTGCTCCACTTCCAATCCAGCTCTCTCCTATGACCTGGGAAAGCAGTAGAAGATGGCCCAAGTCCTTGGGCCCCTACACCCACGTGGAAGACCCAAAAGAAGTTCCTGGCTCCTGGCTTCAGATGGGCACAGCACCAGCCGTTGCAGCCAACTGAGGTGTGAACCAGTGGATGGAAGTTATCTCTCTCCTTCTCTTTCTGTGTAACTCTGACTTTCAAATAAATAAATAAATCTACATATTGAAAGGCTTCTGTTAGAAAGATATTATGGTAATCTAAGTAGGAGAAGACTAGTATTACTGCCTTGGGTTAGAATTGCAGACAAGAATGGTAAGAAGATATTGGACTATGGATTTTTTTTTTTTAATTTTTATTTACTTGAGAGGCAGAACCACAGAGAGAAATAGAGAGAGACAGAGAGAAAGGTCCTCCATCCCCTGGTTCACTCCCCAAATGGCTGCAACCACCAGAACTAGGCCAATCCTAAGCCTGAGCCAGGAGCTTCTTTTGGGTCTCCCACTCAAGGTATAAGTACTGGGGCCATCCTCTACCACTTTCCCAGGCCACAAGCTGAGAGCTGGATCAGAAGAGAAGTGGTTGGGACATGAAGCGCCCTCATGGAATACCAATGCTGCAGGCAGAGGCCTAGCCCACCGTGCCATTTGCCAACTCGTGAATTATTTTTAAGATGTCATTAAAATATATTTGCTTAGGCTTGATTGAGAGAGTGAAAGAGCAAACATGATAGCTCTACAGTTTTTGACCTAAGAAGCTAGAGTACAGTTGTCATCATCTTACATTGTGAAAGCTGTAGGCTGAATCAAAATTAGTTTTCTTACTCATCATCTCTTTTCTACAAACAAAAGTGCTGCATGTGTTTTAAAATCATGTGGCTCTCCTGCCACTGTCATTGAATGGATTCCCAAAACAAAAATGAAATAAAAAGCATTCAAAATGCGTGCAAGGGGAGCCATCTTTCGCTCCTGCCTATTTCTTCCATATCATATCTCACTGTACTCCCCCACGTTACTGAACTGCCATTACTTTGATCTTTGAGTTGTTTCCCTCATGTATTTCTTGCTTCAAGATTTCACATTGTCTGGCCCCCTTTCAGAAGAACATTATTCCCCAAAATTCCCACTTCATTAAGTATCTGTTCAAACATCATAGCCTCAAATGGGTCTTCTCTGTGAATCCTGACAAATATGAAACGACACTTTCAGTTACTCTCTCCACTGTTACCTGGTTTTATTTTACTCATTTATTTTATGGAATTTATAAACAATTATCATAATATTTTATGTGTTTATGATTTTTTCTTCCCTCCTACATAGCTAATATACTCTGGGGAGATGGTTTACTTTTTTAAAATAATTTCAACATTGAATTGCTATGTTTTTGTAGAATTAAAATTAACATTAGTTTAAATTAACATTAACATTAGGTTAATTTTAATTACCAAATGCAGATTTTTTGTCTAATAACTTTAAAGTTTAAATGACCATGTGATATGTATTATTTGGATTTTTAGATCCAAATAATTTTATATCAAAAATAAGTTGATGTAGTGAGAAAGTCTATATATAAGTCTGTACATCTGTCTCTGATTGAAGTCACAATGAGTAAGCTTGCAGTAGTACTGCAAAAGTTCCATTGTAAGAATGACTTTATTTACTTCAAAGACTTTTTTCTCAAGGAGTGAAATAGGTACATGAGAGTGTTGAAATTGATACAAGAATCTCTGTGTCAGAATCTCCATCAATGTGTGATTGATTACGCCAAAGACAAAAGAGAACTGCAATGCTTGATTTGAGACAAAAATTACAACTCAGTTATCCTAGAATGGTCCAGACCAGAAAAAAAAAATGTGCCAAAAATCCTCTGCAAGTTCAATTTAACAGGCAGAAGACACTATTTGGATTTAGTTGAAAACTATCTCCTTTCTAATTCCTAGAACAGTATAGAGTTAAAAAAGAAACTTTTCAGTGGCTAGAAAACTTTAAGCAAGGATATACTCCCAAATGAACACTGACAGTGTGACATACTTTGCCTTAAGTCTTTAAAAATTAATTTTTAATTTTAATTTTTTGTTGTTTTATGGAAAGATTTCTACATTATGTTATTTTTTACATTATTCATTTGGACCGCAAAATGACACAGGGAGAGTGAGAAACACATAGAGAAGCAGAGAGAAAGAAACAGAGGTCTTTCATTTGCTGATTCATTCTCCAAATGGCCACAACAGACAGCTCTAACCCATGCTGAACCAGGAGCCAGGAACTCCATTCAGATCTCCCACATGGATAGCAGAGCTCCAAGTATTTGGCCCATTATCCACTGCTTTCTCAGGTGCATTAACATGAAGTGGGTCAGAAGTAGAGCAGCCAAGATTTGAACTAGCAGCCCCATAATGGGATGCTAGCACTACAAGTAGAGGCTTCTGTGCCACACACTGGCCCTTAGTCACTATATTAATACATTAATGTTTCTTCATTAACATTACATGTTGGTAAAATGTTGCACTTTAATTATTACTTTTATTAAATCTATGAGTATCCTTTGATATTTTGAAAAAATACCCTTTTAAAATGCGTACTAAGATTTTTTCTCACTGATCATCATTTTTAATTATGAATTCTATGAGTTTAAAAACAAATACCTGCTGTAAGTAACAGTATCTCTGCATTATATGAAATATTCGCCAAAAGGCTGGTTATTGAATTTTCTTCTGGTCTCACTGCCACTATTATGCTCAGTGCTGGGTCTCCAACAGGGCTCAACAATTTTCATTAAAATCAGTAATGTGCAGTCCACATAGAAGTCATTGAATTAAGTTTGGAATACTCTGTCCAAAAAGAAGAGCAAAGCTAATTGTTCAATAAATATTGGCCTAATGACAAAAGGCAACCTGTAGTGGGGGATTATTTTAGATAATTACAGGAGGTACTTTCAGGAGAAGAGAGAGAGAGAAAGAGAGAATATAAAAGCATGCTTTCTTTTCTCGTATCTTCTCCACTAAAATATTTATTTGTAGTACCTATGTTTTTCCCTTTTATGTGTCTTCTCAGCTATATTCTGTTTTCCTATATAATATCTCCCTTTTTACCAGTAAAAATGACTTCTTATTTTCATAATAATCATGAGAATCCTTCATACCCTCCACTCTCGGTGTAGTTTTTTATAAAATATAACTATACATTGGATACTATAGAAGCAGTACTGTGAAAGGCATTTCCTTTCACTCTAAAGTACACTGACTAGAATGGCTACTGGCCACTTTGAGTGGTTAAAACGAGTTTTATCTTAGATTCCTTTACCATCTCAAGAAAAACAACTTATGCAAGTTTTTCTTGCCTTTTGAGCAAGGCAAGCCTTGTTAAGTTAGCATGGGGAATGTCAAGACAAAAACCAGAAAATAGTAAATACTTTAACAATATAAATCATTTGACTATGTAAGAGTAGTTCGAAGTCAGTTCCACTAAAGCTCTCTTGTGTGACATGAAGTCAAAGGTTTTCTGAATTTAGGGACTGAGATTTTGCAGCTACAGAAGGTAAGAGATTGCAATTATAGTAGGGAAGAGAGCAGTGACTGCAAAACTTTCAGATTGATTGCCTTTCTACTGCTTCAACTTTGTTGGACCATTTGTACAGCCATTCACTGAAGTATGCCTCACTTGCGCACAGCTGCAATGAGACCAGAAACTTGATGAGTTAGCAAAGGAAAATATTCCATGCAAGAAAGGCCAGAGTGAAGAGAGGAAATTGAGTCAAAATGAAATGAATACAACATGAGATAACTAGGTAGTCTCTGAATGACAGATGGGACAACATAAATAACAATGTTCAAGACATGTGAAGAGATCCAGAAGGAGCACACAAGTTAGACACAACTAGACAGCACAACTAGACAGCAACTAAAATTTTCAATTAAACAGTTTAGTTGAAAATTTGAAGGGGAAATGGTGTTTCAAATTATGGAAATCTACAATATTCAGAGTAATGGGACATGCATTTTAAAGTAAAGGAAGGAATAATGAAATGCAAATCTTTGACCTTGTGTCCTACATGTTCACAATGTAAATTTCTCCTCAACTTACAAAAAGTTAATTTGTGTCCCTAGACAACTTTGGAAACTTCTACCATCAGTGCTTCCTATCTACCTAACTTGTGTCAGTTTTCTCTTGAAACATTCTAGATCTGTTTATTTATCTTTGTATTTTCTTATTAAAAGATTAACCCATGAGAGAAATGAATTTGCTCACTCAGCTATCCCACATGCTTAAAAAGCATTTTGAAATCAATAGATATTTATTGAATAAATTAGAAAAAAATGATTAAAGAGTTGAGTATCTTGAAGAATGGGTGAAGGAAATCCAAGAGGCAAATAATTGCAGCTCCAGGGGTAAAAACGATCATTATAAAGAAGAAGCAACAGTTAGCCAAATAGGATATTTTATTGAGCTGGAGAAAGTACTGAGTGAATGTATTTAAAATAGTCTCTAGCCAACCTCTGAATTGATGATAAAGGCTCAGACAAAAATCTATCAAGCTTCATGGCAGAAAAAACAATTTGTCCTGAAAGGAAAAGTACTCAGGGTGACATCTTACTATTTACTAGAAATAACAATATGCTTGAGGACATTGGAATATCATTTACAGCTTTGGAAACAGTGGGAAGCATCTGTATACTACCAAGAGGAATCATCATTTCCCTCAAATCTTATACCAGACTGCATTGTATAGATAATGTGAAAAACATTTCTGAGTATGGAAAAACTCAGAAAGAGCCATCTTCCAAGTATAGTGTCTGAACAAAAAAAATTGCAAATATTCTTAGTAAACATAAAATGGGGGGGGGGCATGACATGATAGCAGTGGTAGTGTGGCATAACAGGTAAAACTGCTGCCTGCTGACAGGTATCCCATATGGGTACTGGTTCTTGTCCCAGCTGCTCTACTTCCAATCCAACTCCCTGCTAATGGCCTGAGAAAAACAGTGGAAGATGGCCCAAGTACTTGGGCCCCTGTCTTCCATGTGGGGGACCTGGATGAAGCTCCTGGCTCCTGGCTTTGGCCTGGGCCAGCCCTGGTCATTGTAGTCATCTAGGGATGAACCAACAGATTGGAGCTCGCTCGCTCTCGCTCTCGCTCTCTCTCCCTCCCCACCCCCATCTCTCTCTGTAACTCTGCACTTCAAATAAATAAATCTTCCAAAAAAAAAAAAAAGGCTAGCACATCATATATAGTAACTCTACTAAACATGGAAAGTATCATTCATCACATATTTTTTTCAAATCTCTAATATCACTTTAGGTCAAAGTTGATTTTATTCTTATTTTTTAAAGAGTAAAATTAAGACCATACATTGAAGACATAGTTTACAATATTCCTTCCAATACAAATCAATCTGGTTTTCTTGGCTGAGAAACAAATATGCATCAAAAAATTAATAATTAAAATTATCACGGTGAGGTTACACCTCACTCCAGTTAGAACGGCTCTCATACAGAAATCAACAAAAAATAAATGCCATTGAGTATGTCAGGGAAGAGGTACTCTGGTCCACCGTTGGTAGGAATGTAAACTGGTACAGCCACTATGGAAGACAGTGTGGAAATATCTCAGAAATCTGAATATAAACCTACAACATGGTCCAGCCATCCCACTCCTGGGAATTTACCCAAACCAAAAGAAATCAGTATATGGAAGTGTTATCTGTATATATACACAAAATGGAGTACTACTCAGCTGTAAAAAGAAAAAAAATGACATCCTGTCTTTTGCAACAAGATAGATAGAAACCATTATACTTAGTGAAATAAGTCCCCAAATGAGATATCATGTTTTCTCTGATCTGATGCAAGTAATGGAGTACCTGAAATATAATGTATTGGAGTAAAATAGATATTTTGAGATTCAATGATTGTTTATAGCCCTTGTCTCTTCTGTTGAGGAATAGCTATTTTTTTCCTCTTTATACTATTTGTTGAATTATTTTACTTAGTGTAGGGTTAACTATATGATCATTCAATAAACTGAAAATAAATCTTTGTAAAAATTAAGAATGGGAATGTGAAAAGGAGGATGAGAGGTGTCGGAGCATGGTGGGAGGGAGGGTGGGGGGAAGTGTCACTATGTTCCTAAATCTGTATATATGAAATACATGAAATTTTTGTAATTTAAATAAAATTTTTTAAAAAGAAATAAAATTTAAAAAAGAAATTATCGCAAAGGACCTATTATATTTAATTTAAAGGATTATTGTTTCAGCAGACAGTTAATAACCTTTTATGGAAATATTTAAATTACAAGTTTCCTACTATATACTGATATATTTACAGTTGCATCCCAGGAGTTACTGGAAAAATTGGTGAGAAAAACATTGACCACTGTAGACTACTCAGCATCAACTGCCTGGATGAGCGATGGAGTTTCAGTATAATTGGAAGATTCGAAGTAAGTAATTTAATGCTTGGCAAAATAATTTAGCACTTCAAAATACAATAGCTTTAGCCAGTCAGTATTTCAAATGCTTTTATTTATTTAAGCCATGGAAATATATTCTTTTTACTTCTTTAAGTGTGACACATAAAGTTTAGTAATTTAAATTACATAATTTATGTTGAGAGCATTAATAAATATTCTAGCCAATGTTTTATTATGAACTAGAGATATAACTAACTGATTCTGGATGATATATACATATCCATAAGAAGTCCCAGATCCTTATTTAAGAACTTAGTATCATATTGACTTAAGCTCTCTAAATGCAAAACAGAATTAGTCAAGTGGTTGTTTGTCATTGTATATGAAATAGGCATTTTAGTGAATAATTTTTGAAACAGCTTCTAAATACGTAGTGTGTGTGCTACATGTCATAAGGTATATCCTAAAACCCAAAAAATCTACTAGCAGATACATCTATTATAGAAATTATCAGGTATTTACTAGGAGAGACAAATACTAGAATTTTCATTCCAAATCTGAAACAAACTGGTCCATAGATAAAAGAAAGTTTTAATTCATCACAACAAAGCCATACAATAGAATTATACAGAGTGTTTAAAATGAGTTAACAAAAACTACATGTGTTAATGCTTGTAAATATAAAAAAATATTGTGGTAAAGCATTTAATGTAGTGCTGATTCAAGTCCTGGCTGTTCCACTTCTGATCCGGTCTCTGCTAACATGTCTGGGAAGTAGTGATGATGGCTCAAGTACTTGAGTTCCTGACACTCATGTGGGGGACCCAGTTCCTGGCTTTGGCCTGAAGCAGCCACAGTTGCTGCAGGTATTTGGGAAATAAACCAGAAAGTGGAAGATTTTCTCTTTCTCTCTCTCTGCCTTTCAAAATAAATAATTATTTTTTGAGAAAGTTTGAATTTTGAAAGCTTATTTAAGAATGATCCAAGTCTAGTGTGAAAGTTATTATCTGAAGTTTGAAACACAAATATTTGCAGTGTTGTGTGATTACATACATATATAACAATAAACATACACATGACACTTATACTGGCCAGGTTTTATAGAAAGGCTGCCCGTAAGAGAAGAGGTGGGTCAGTGGTATCAGGGAGAATACAGAAGAACTTCACAGATGTCTGGAAGCCTTCATTAAAAAATGTTTTTAGGAATAAGGATGATAGGGACATGGCATTACTTTTACTATTTTTCTACTTTTCTGTAGTATAAATACTTAACGAAAACATGTAGTATTTGTCTTTCTGTTCTGGATTATTTCTCCTTTATATGCTAGAACTAAAATTAGAAATGAGAAAACAAAAACTACAAGAAAAGAAAGATGCCTGTGTGAAGTAGTATGGCCACAAATACATTTTTGTCAAACTTTTATGTCTGTCAAACAAATGGTTAAAAATGATATCCTACTATAGTTTTTTTAAACATTTATTTAATAAATATAGATTTAAAACTACAGCTTTTGGACTACAATGGCTTTTTCCCCCCCTCATAACTTCCCTCCTACCCGCAACCCTCCCATCTCCCGCTCCCTCTCCCATTCCATTCACATCAAGATTCATTTTCAATGAACTTTATATACAGAAGATAAATAAGTAAAGATTTTAACAGTTTACACCCACACAGAACATAAAGTGTAAAATACTGTTTCAGTACTAGTTATAGCATTAACTCACATTGTACACCAAATTAAGGACAGAGATCCTACATGGGTAGGAAGTGCACTGAGACTCAGCTGTTGACTTAACAATTGACACTCTTCTTTATGGCGTCAGTAATCACCTAGGCTCTTGTCATGAGATGCCAAGGCTATGGAAGCCTTTTGAGTTGGCCAACTCGGATCTTATTTAGATAAGGTCATAGTCAAAGTGGAAATTCTCTCCTCCCTTCAGAGAAATGTACATCCTTCTTTTATGGCCCGTTCTTTCTACTAAAATCTCACTTGCAGAAATCTTTCATTTAGGTCTTTTTAATTTTTATTTATTTATTTTTTTTTTTGCCAGAGTGTCTTGGCTTTCCATGCCTAAAATACTCTCATGGGCTTTTTAGCCAGATACAAGTGACTTAAGGGCTGATTCTGAGGCCAGAGTGTTGTTTAGGACATCTGCCATTCTATGAGTCTCCTGTGTATCCCACTTCCCATGTTGGATCGTTCTCTCCTTTATAATTCTATCAATTAGTATTAGCAGACATTAGTCTTGTTTATGTGTTCCCTTTGACTCTTAATCCTATCATTATGATCAATTGTGAACTGAAGCTGATCACTTTGACTAGCGGGATGGCATTGGTACATGCCACCTAAATGGGATTGAATTGGAATCCCCTGGCAGGTTTCTAACTCTACCGTTTGGGGCAAGTCCAGTTGAACATTTCCTAAACTGTACATCTTCTCCCTCTCTTATTCCCACTCTTATATTTAACAGAGATCGTTTTTCACTTAAATTAAAACACCTAAGAATAATTGTGTGTTAATTAAAGAGTTCAACCAATAGTATTAAGTAGAACAAAAAAATACTAAAAGAGTTAAAGTATTAAGTTGTTCATCATCAGGACAAGGGCTGATCAAGTCACTGTTTCTCACAGTGTCCATTTCACTTCAACAGGTTTCCTTTTTGGTGTTCAGTTAGTTGTCACCAATCAGGGAGAACATATGCTATTTGTCCCTTTGGTACTGGCTTATTTCACTCAGCATGATGTTTTCCAGATTCCTCTATTTTGTTGCAAATACCAGATTTCATTGTTTTTTACTGCTTTATAGTATTCTATAGAGTACATATCCTATAATTTCTTTATCCAGTCTATTGTTGATGGACATTTAGATTGATTCCAGGTCTTAGCTATTGTGAGTTGAGCTGCAATAAATATTAATGTGCAGACAGCCTTTTTTTTTTTTTTTTTTTTTTTTTTTGCCAATTTAATTTCCTTTGGGTAAATTCCAAGCAGTGGGATGGCTGGGTTGGATGGTAGGGTTATATTCAGGTTTCTGAGGAATCTCTAGACTGACTTCCATAGTGGCTTAACCAGTTTGCATTCCCACCAGCAGTGGGTTAGTGTCCCTTTTTCCCCACATCCTCGCCAGCATCTGTTGTTGGTAGATTTCTGAATGTGAGCCATTCTAACCAGGGTGAGGTGAAATCTCATTGTGGTTTTGATTTGCATTTCCCTGATTGTTAGTGATCCTGAACATTTTTTCATGAGTCTGTTGGCCGTTTGGATTTCCACTTTTGAAAAAATGTTTATTGAGGTCCTTGGCCCATCTCCTAAGTGGTTTGTTTTATTGTTGTGGAGTTTATTGATCTCTTTGTAGATTCTGGTTATTAATCCTTTATTTGTTGCATAGTTTGCAAATATTTTTCCCATTCTATCATTTGCCTCTTTACTTTCCTGACTGTTTCTTTTGAAGTACAGAAACTTCTCAATATGATACAATCCCAATTGTTCATTTTGGCTTTGACTGCCTGTGCCTCTGGGGTCTTTTCCAGCAAGTCTTTGCCTGTGCCTGTATCTCGCAGTGTTTCTTCTATGTTCTCTAATAGTTTGATGGTGTCGGGTTGTAGATTTAGATCTTTAATCCATGTAGAGTGGATTTTTGTGTAAGGTGTAAGGTAGGTGTCTTGCTTCATGTTTCTGCATGTGGAGATCAGTTTTCCCAGCAGCATTTATTGAATAAACTGTCCTTGCTCCAGGAATTGGCTTTAGATCCTTGATCAAATATAAATTGGCTGTAGATGTTTGGATTGATTTCTGGCATTTCTATTCTGTTCTATTGGTCTATCCATCTGTTTCTGTACCAATACCATGTTGGTTTTATTACAACTGCCCTGTAGTATGCCCTGAAATCTGGTATTGTGATGCCTCTGGCTTTGTTTTTGTTGTCCAAGATTGCTTTAGCTATTCGAGGTCTCCTGGGCCTCCATATGAATTTCAGCACTATTTTTTCCAGATCTGAGAAGAATGTCTTTGGTAGTTTTAATAATCTAAGTTTATTTTAAAATTTACTATATATGGGTGAGATTGACATATTTTCATTTGATTATTGCTATAGATATTGCTGAAATTCTTGTTGAACCATGGTCTTCTTTACATGTTGAACACTGTTTAGTGGAGTATTAAGCCTTCGAGTATAATGTATGTAAAAAATGTATGTTATCTCAAAAATCAGAGAGAGAGAGAAAGCAGAAGAAAAGAAAAGAAAGTAACAAAGAGAAAATGGGTGGGAGAGAAGGTTCAAGGAAAGTATCAGATTCTTACAATTCTATCTGTGAACTACATTAAATCTGTTTTCTTTATATTTTAAGAAAGTTTTAATAAGAAAACAAAGCAAAATCATAGCTAGAAAATAGGAATATGATTGTTTTCATCATAAAAAATACTGAATGAGGAAATAGATATATGTACTCTGATTGGACTTTATACAATGTATATATTTACCAGACAATCACACAGTGCCCCAGAAATATGTAGTGTGTATATTAATTTTTTTTTGACAGGCAGAGTGGACAGTGAGAGAGAGACAGAGAGAAAGGTCTTCCTTTTGCCATTGGTTCACCCTCCAATGGCCGCCGCGGTAGCACGCTGCGGCCAGCGCACCACGCTGATCTGATGGCAGAAGCCAGGTGTTTATCCTGGTCTCCCATGGGGTGCAGGGCCCAAGCACTTGGGCCATCCTCCACTGCACTCCCTGGCCACATCAGAGAGCTGGCCTGGAAGAGGGGCAACCGGGACAGGATTGGTGCCCCGACCGGGAATAGAATCCGGTGTGCTGGTGCTGCAAGGCGGAGGATTAGCCTAGTGAGCTGCGGCGCCAGCCTTTGTGTATATTAATTTTTTGTTCAAAAATAATTACAAGTGAATAAAAATATTTTAAGGAAATATTTTCAAAAAATAAGGAACAGCCAATTTTTCAAAAGGCCATGAATAAATTTATAATATGTGTCTTTGGCAAACTTACCTTGAATATAATGATGTTATTTCCCAACAATGTATAGATAAGGGAATAACTATTTGATAGCTGATAAAGCTTTATTGATAACAGCACTCACTTCTAATCATTATCTTTTTTTATTTTGTCGTGGCTCCCTTTGCATCTATGGAAAAATAAAATGTCTACTAATTTTCAGTTTTCCCAAGTGCATTATTTCTGATAGGTGAAGCTGGATTAGATCTAGTGTTTATGGTTCCACAATATTAACTTTTTTGTATTATATATATATATATATATTATTTTTTTAACATGAAGAAAACACTTTCATACTTTTTTCCTTGAAACGTTTCCAGACTTCCCTTACTAGGACATTCTCTAATAAAATACCTCTCATAAACTGATTTGAAATTCTTTCTCATTGTCCACTTTTTGGATTCTTGTTCTAGGACAGTTTCTGGGTGTTTATTGTTGCCTTTTCATTTTCCTTTGTTTTTAAGATTAATTATTTATTTGAAAATCAGAGTCCCCTAGAGAGAGATTTTATATCTTGTGGCTCACTCCTCAGATGGTTGCAACAGCCAGGGCTAGGACAGGCTGGAGACAGGAGCCAAGAGCCAGGAGCTTCTCCCAGGTCTCCCATATGGGTGGAAGGAGCCCAAGCACTTGGGCAATCTTTTACTGCTTGTCCGAAGCCATTAGCAGAGACCTGGGATGCTGGCATTGCAGGTGGCAGTTTGACCCACTAAGCTGGCCCTGTCTTCATTTTCAAGTCTTCACCTCCACTTTTCCCTAGGAAGTCTCACCTAGTTTTGTACTTCAACAATTACTACTTGTTGTTGACTTTACATCTTGTTTGGATTTATTTTTTTAAGAAGATTGATTTCATCTTCAACGTTGCACATATTTAGCATACATTGAACTGAGTCATTCAGATTTCCTCAACTTGCTAAACTTCACAGTCTGCATGAAACGTATTAGCAGCATCACACTTTGACTACCTTTTCTGGTTAGAAAAACAAGAATTCTCCCTCTTCTCTACCTTTCATCAACTTACCTCTTTTCTTCACATTGATTTATTAACTGACATATTTATCACTTCCATTTTAAATATACCTTGCCTCAGTATTTGTTAATGTTTATTTTCTTCAAAAATTGCCATCTGTTATAAATCAGTCTATATAAAATGAAAACCGGAAATGCCATATTTAGTCAATATCCTAATTAATACTCTTTGAAGTTAGATATAGAAGAGTACAACAAACAAATGCACTTAAAAGGTAGAAAATATTATGATAGATCAGTATGAAAAACTGATAAAATAATAAGTAGTCTAGTCCCAAGGCAGAAAAAAAATATTTGGTTATTCAAAAAGATTGGTATAAACACAAATCTCTCTCCAGTTTGATGAAAAGAAAAATGCAAAATGAACCAATGTCAGGATTCAAAAAGTAGATCTAAAATATTCTTCAGAAATAAAACATTAGACACATAACATTCAAAAAATGTAAGACTATAATTTGAACAGTTTATATGAAATGTAAAAATTTCTTGAAAAACATGTTTTTAAATGTAAAAGAAAAAAAAATCAGGACAGCACAGTCAAACGTGAAATTTACTAAAAACATCCCCCTAAGAAAATTGCCAAACCAGATGTGTTGCTGGCAAAATCCATAATATATTTAGAGAAAATGTAATATCAATTATATATAAAATATTATAAATGGTAGAAGAGGAGTGAACAAATTTTGATTTGTTTTTATGTGACTACTTTGACCCTAATACTAGAATTGGACAAGGATATCACAGGAAGTGAATTTTAATATTCATTAATAATATCTGCATAAAAGTCTTCAACAAAATGATAATGAGTTGAATTCAGCAAGTTATAAAATATTGCCTTCAGTACAAGAAGGATTGTTTTTCTCAGAAATCAATTTTCATTCAGAACTGTATACCAGCTATTGGATTTCACCATATTATCAGAATATAAGACAAATCTCATGATCACGTAACTAGATAAAGAATTAAAAAGAGAGAGAAAAGAAAAGTTATTATCCATTCATTACACAAAATCATTGTAATGGGGAAAAAAAAAAGACTTCTTCTAACTGATAAAGGATATCTAAAGAAATCTACAGGTAACATTGTCCCCATTGTGAAAGTTTGAGTCTTTTCATACTAAGTTTGGCAAGGATCTTTACACTCACAAATTGTCTTCAATATTTTGCTAAAAAATCCTTACAGGTACAAAACAATCAAGAATCAAATGAAAATTTAAAAATAGGATAAATAATAGCTTTCTAGGCATTTTGATATCACATGAAGCATAGACCTAAAATTATGAAACTCCCAAGAAGTACAAATAAGCAATAAAACAAAATATGGTATTTTTCTATGGTATATTAGCTTCATACATTAAATACATTAAACTCTGGTTGGGCACATGTGACACTGGCCTCTTATATTTCACCTAGTTTAAAGGTTTCTGCTCATTAAAAGACAGGAAAAAGACAACAATAACCAATTATTATCACATTATCACACTGAATTTGCATTCAAGGTAAACATAATCTATGTGTCTTCTATTTATTTGAGATAATCTAAAATATATGTCCATTGAAATAAAGCAATATGAAAGTGTATCAAGAAAACACTAGTAAAAATTATTGGTCCCTGCATTAATTTCATGTAGAATACACTTTACAACATATAATCATAAAATGATGAATTTTAATAACAGATATTCTAATTCAAGATAAAGGTACGATAATTAAGATCTTGTGTGCACTTGCAAATGTAAGTTGAGGAGTATATAAATACTGAGAGAAGCACAAAGAGAAATTAATCTGGCTCCAGGCCAAAGTCTTACCTGTGATATTTCAGGCCTGACCACAGGCAATTATGGTGCTTTATATGGCAGCCTTCATGGAGGGAAGCTGACCACAGACTTGGTGAGTAGCCAGCTCCTTACATTTTACTAGAAGGGGATGTAGTGACAGGTGCAGCTATGCCCACTACTTCTCCCCCAGCTATGCTCACAGTCACTCCTAACACAGTAACTTCATTATGGTAGTGAATGGACTTAGCTGAGCACTTTCCAGCCATCTCCAGGGAGAACTCCAGGGAGCCCAGGCTGAGGGATTTTTTTCTTCTTTCTAACTCAGTACTCTTCCAATCTTCATGCTCTCTCTTCCATAAAGAGTCAGTCTTGTGTGGTTGGGCATTTGGCCTAATGGTAAAGATTATTTTTGATGCCTGTGTCCCAAATGAATTTACTGAGCAAGTTCAGAATCTGTTCCTAGATTAAGCTTCCTGCTAATGTGCACCCTTGAGTCATCTGTAGTGGCTCAAGTATTTGGGTGCTTGCCACTCTCTGGGTCACCCATATTGTTATCCCAGCTTCCAGTTGGCTCCAGCCAGTGGTTGTGGGCATTTAGGGGTAACTGGTAGCAGATGGGACCTCTCTCTCTGCATCTGTCTCTAGCTCTGTCTTTGTTTGTCTATATCTGGCTCTGTGCATCTCAAATAGTGAAAAAGTAAAAATAAAAAATAAAGAGATTGGGGCTTTGTTTGTGGCTTCTTGGCAATGACAGAGTTGTTCCAATTGCATCGAAGAAACCTGACTTGCAACCAGGGTTGTTTCCTGAGGGAAACTGGCCAGTGTCTTTTTCTGTCTTTTGGACATTATGCTGCAGTAGCTGAATGAAGACTTAAAAATTCTTTTCATTTTGGCTCCTTTTTGTGATGGGGACACCTCAATACCTTACTGCTAAATAAGAAATTCGCAAACAATTGTTATACTGGGGTGCATTTGCTTATTCACGCTGGACAATATGCAGTTTGTGTTCTGAACTTTTAAAAACACAAAGCTAAGTATTGGATTTTATAAATAACTTTTAGATTATAAATGCAAATGAGAAGTAAACTTTTCAAAAAATATTAGAACAACCTACAAATCAGCAAAATATCATTTAATGCAATATGAATAAAACATTTTATACTTCTGCATTTATATAACCCTAAATATACACTATTTATATTTCTATATCATAAAGGAAAAATTAGATAGCATTTTTACATATAGGTAGAAAAATATAAGTTTGACAAAACTGAATTGGGAGTATGTACCTTAATTTTTTTATAAATTATAATAATTTGATATCTAAAAACATTTGGTATCTAAAATTAAATGAAGGGCCTTCAAAAACTTCATGGCCAGGCATAATAAGAAAAAAATATGGTTTCCAAATATTTTTGAACCAAAATAAATGCATCATTCTTTTTTTCAGTGTTTATTTGACAGACAGGGAAACAGAAATGAGGAGTCGTTAGGCAGAGAGAGTTTTCATGGACTGCTGCTTTATCCCCCAAATGCCCACAAACTCCTGAGGTTGGACAGGTCAGAACCTGAAGCCAGGAACTGAACCCTCCTTTCCCACTTGGGTAGCAGGAAGACAATTGCTTGGGTGGCCATTGCTGATTTCCAGGGGTCATATTACTAAGATGATTAAATCAGTGACTGAGCTGGGAGGCAAATCCAGCCCCCCTGATGTAGGACACAAGCCTTGTAATCAGCGATTTATTTTTAATTTTTAATTTATTTTTAAGGAATATAAATTTCATAAGTACAACTTTAAGAACATAGTTATTCTTCTCATCATACCTGCCTTCCCACCCACACTCCCACCCATCCTCCTCCTCCCTCTCCACTTCCTAGTCCCATTATCTATTTTTTAAAGGTTTATTTATTTATTTGAAAGAAAGAGTTACACAGAGAAAAGGAGAGGCAGAGAGAGAGAGGTTTTCATCCACTTGTTCACTCTCCAATTGACTGCAGTGGCTGGAGCTGTGCAGATCTGAAGCCAGGAGTCAGGAGCTTGTTCCAGGTCTCCCAAATGGGTGCAGGGGCCCAAGCACTTGGGCCATCTTCCACTGCTTTCTCAGGCCATACCAGAGGGCTGGATAGGAAGTGGAGCAGCAAAAACTTGAACCAGCGCCCATATGGGATGCTGGCACTGCAGTCGGAGACTACGCACTACACCCCAGCGCCGGCCCCAACCCATTCTCTATTAAGATACATTTTCAATTAACTTTGTACACAGAAGACCAACTCTATACTAGGTAAAGATTTCAACAATTTGCACACACACAAACAAAAAACTGTTTGAAAACTAATTTTACAGTTAACTCTCATAATACAACTCATTGTGGTCAGAGGTCCTGCATCGGAGTTAGTGCACGGTGACTTCTGTTGTTAATTTAACAATTAACACTCTTACGTATGACTTCAGTGACCACCCGAAGCATTTTGATTCCACAAACTCCGTCAGTGTTTAGACAAGGCCATAAGCAAAGTGGAAGTCCTCTCCTCCCTTTAGAGAATAGCACATCCTTCTTTGATGGCCACTTCTTTCTGCTGGAGTCTCACTCACAGAGCTCCTTCATGGAAAACATTTTTTAGCCACAGTCTTGGTTTTCCATGCCTGAAATGCTCTCACAGGCTTTTTAAGCCAGACTAGGAGGACTCAAGGGCTGATTTTGAGGTCAGAGTATTATTTAAAGAGATTGTTATTCTATGAGTCTGCTGTGTGGACTGCATCCCATGTTGGAACATTCTCTCCTTTTTAATTCTATCTATTATTATTACCAGGCATTTGATCCTATCTGTATGTTCACTTTAATACTTAATATGATGACTTTAACAATTAATATGACATTTTTGCCACCAAGCTTAATGTGATTTGAGTCTCATGACAAGTTTTTAAACTGTACCCTTAGAAGTAAATCCAGCCGGCGCCGCGGCTCACTAGGCTAATCCTCCGCCTAGCGGCTCCGGCACACCGGGTTCTAGTCCCGGTCGGGGCACTGGATTCTGTCCCGGTTGCCCCTCTTCCAGGCCAGCTCTCTGCTGTGGCCAGGGAGTGCAGTGGAGGATGGCCCAAGTGCTTGGGCCCTGCACCCCATGGGAGACCAGGATAAGCACCTGGCTCTTGCCATCGGATTGGCGTGGTGCACCAGCCGCAGCGCGCCGGCCGTGGTGGCCATTGGAGGGTGAACCAATGGCAAAGGAAGACCTTTCTCTCTGTCTCTCTCTCTCTCACTGTCCACTCTGCCTGTCAAAAAAAAAAAGAAGTAAATTCATAGGTATGTACACAGATCTATACAGCTTTAAACCATAATCAGCCATTTAACCTCTAGGCTAATCATCAACCATCAACTAACTAAATATCATTTTCCCATGAAATTTGTGAGTATTTTTGTATTAAAACATGCAATTAAAATATCCATTATATAATTTTTTAGAGTAAAAACAATTAAGCAATAATAATAAAAACTGCAATGTTTCCATATAAATATGCATCTATTTTGAGCATCATTTTGAAATTTCTTAATGGCTTTTGGAAATACATAAACTAAAATCTTCAGTGGAAAACTGCTGTATAATTCTGATTATAATTTTTATATATAAAGTATTTTTCCATTTGTAACAAAATAATTTTTATGCATTGTCTGCAGTGTGAGAAAGGTTCAAAGGTATGTCCAAAAAAAAATCACTTGTTTGTCACCTCCGAGAGAAAAAATTACATATATTAGTAACTATAGATCAGGAACACAGGGTTACCAGACAACAGTCAGGATAGAAAGCCAGTTAAATGGTAAAGTCAGCATAGTTAATGATGTCATTGATCACTCGAAAAATTCAGGACCTTATAAATTTTATTTAAGATAAAATGTCCTTTCTATATTTGTTTTGATTTGATAGAAACAATAAGTGTCTGAAGCCTATGAACTACCTGGCTTTGGACAAATTAGAATAGAGAGGGACATAGTAGCGAAGAACCAGAAAGAACCATGGAGAACAACTAAAGTGAAAGTTACAGAGTGGCTCTGAGTTATTGTGAGGACTTAACTCATGATAAAAGTTTTGGGTCAGAGATTTGATAGTCAGTGGGGCCTGGATGATATTTGAGTTATATGCAGATCTGTATGAAAAAGGATATAAACTACATTTAGATGTCAATTTACTCCTATTACAGGGATTGGACCAAAATTATACCTGGAAGATAGGTTTTCAAATATACATTCCCATGAAGTTCTGTGAAGAATAAAGTATATCCTATAGTGACATTAAGAATAGGAAATTGATATTAAGTGCAACAGAAAAATAATAGAGAAAAAAACTTTGTAGGTCAGAACCTTATTAATTCCAAGCCATGCTCTTCATTATGAGTTAAATTTCTCGATTTTCAATTCATTTTCTTTATAATTAAAGTGGCATAAGGATGCTGAACTTTCTTATTGAAATTGTGATGAGGAATATCTAATCAAGTACTTTCACAATACCAATTGCATTCTCAGTATGAATAATATAAATGGCTCCTATGATAAAGTTTCATTGTTTCGTAATGGAGAGTATTTGGTTTCTAATGATCACAACATAAGAATAAACTACCAAGGAAATTAGCAGTTCATGGCATAAAATGTTCTTATATTATAAAAATAAATAATGATACCTAATATATTAAAATATGATTGATATTCTTTACACTATAAAGTAAAAAAATATAGGTACTTTGTGATTAAATGCTATTTTTTATGACTGATGGCAAAGATAGGATTTTTTCTGTTAGAATTTCAGTGATATACTATAATACTTATTTTTATTTTAATAGATAAGACACACAGTTAGAAACACAAGTTATAGTTTGTGTCTATTGAAATATTTTATAATTTCTTAATATTGTGGCTTAAATTGCAGGCTGCTATTTTTATCCAATCAAAGAAAATGCCAATAAGGATTTATACAAAGCTACTTTGGTTCTGTTCTTTAACACCTGGCTCAGGGATACAGATATAAGGATTCTGTTTATCTTTTATTTCATCTTTCTAAGTCTCCTATAAGGTTTCTTTAGAGAATCCACAAAAAATAAAATTAAAAAAAAATTTCATCTAGTTTAACTTCACCATCTGCTTTTATTTCTGTCTTCTATTTCCATGTTCTAGTTAAATCTTTTTTAAAGTTATTTTCATCAAGAATAACTTATGCAAACTCACACTGAAAGAAGTAAAGCTCAAATTAGAATTCTAAGTGAGTACCTGTTGGGGTAGGATTAAGAGAATTTAAATTTTAATTGCAACAATGAAAGTATAAACAAAATAACAAAATTTCTCTCCCCTTCCTCTACCTTTCCCTCTCTCTCTCTCTCTCTCTCTCTCTCTCTCTCTGTCTCCTCCACCACTCCAGGCCATATATCAACTCTACCTGCACACACACACAGAGGAATGTGGATGTGTAAATAATTAAATTTCCAGGGACAGACTAGATAAACATTTAACCAGAAAATCAATTCCAATATAATTCTTCTAGTCTGCTTCAAAGTTCCTGGAAGAACACAGACATGTTCCTGCCTCAAGTCTTTTTCTAAAACATATTTAGTTAATTTTATGATTTATGTTTTTTTTTTCTCTATAAAAGTGTTTTTCAAAGGGTTAATTCTCCGTCTCTCCCTGGACACCCAACTGAAAATATTAAATGATACCTTCTAGTAATACATGCCATCCCCTCTGTTTCTTAAGAAATATTTTCATCTGAACTCTCAGCTCACATTTTAGTTCTCCATATGTCTTTTTAATTGACTGTTAAACTAGATTAGGTTTAAAGTAAGCTATATGAACATAAACTTCTTTATTTCTGTATACTGTACTAACCTTCTTCTGGCAACAGTAGCAAAATTGCCACAAAGGAATTCCTTCAAGTGGGAAGAGCATCAATTTCATAAAATGACCAGTAAGAAAGCCCTGTTTCAGAAATAAGATAATCAGAGCTAGCCTTGTGGAGAAGTTCATTTGGTAAAAAGTGGAAAGAATTATGGTGATTCATGAAATACCATTCACATAGTTTTTATGTAAAAATTATAAAAGTTAATGAAAAAGATACTGATCAAGGTCAGTGAATTATGAAAGCAAAATATTAGGATTCATATACAAAATTTCAAAATCTGAAATTCACATGATGATCAAATCTTCAATTAAACAGAAATGCTTTCACTTCACCATAGTTAAAACAGAAATCAGCAAGTAACAAATGTTGATGATGATGTGGGGAAAAAGTACCCTGCTCCATCGTTGGTGGAAACACACTGGTTCAGCCACTGCGGAAGACAGTATGGAGATACCTGAGAAATCTGAATATAGACCTACCATATGACCCAGCCATCCCACTCTTGGGAATTTACCCAAACCAAAAGAAATCAGCATATGAAAGAGTTATCTGTATCCTATGTTCATTTTAGCTCAATTCACAATAGCTAAAATATATAATCAACCCAGCTGTCCATCAACTGAAGACTGGATAAAAAATTATGGTCAGTATATGTATATATGTGTGTATATATATATACATACTACAGAGTTCTAATCAGCTGTAAAAAAGAATGAAATACTGTCATTTGCAACACCAAACAGCCAGGAAAATTGGATCAAAAATGTCACTATCACTGTGGTTGAGTAAACCTGTCTTAGCAGAAGGTTAGGCTGTAGAAGGCAGAAAAGAACAAGGTAAGTAAACAGATAAAATGCACATGACTATGAAAGTTAGGGGATCCAGAGCTTACAAAAGCAAAGGTTCTGTTTCAGAGAAGCAGAGCCATGGCATGAGGCAGACTTCAGAATAGGAAATGATTTTCTAGTTCATGTGGGCCCTGCATCTGAAGGGTGCACATTGTCGGTTATGTCAAATATATTTCCTCTTCTTTTCCTTTCTTAGCTGGAACAGAGTAGGTGGATTCATATCAAAAAGAGGAATATATATGCTTCTTGGTCACAGATTCTTATCTGCCCTTCCCACTAAAACACTCAGATTAAGTTTATGTGATCCTTGTCTTCCCTTTCTACTATTGGACATTTCTGTGAAAAGTTTTGATGAGTTGTGTTAAATAGATGTAACTAGCATGAAAATAACCATGCACTTTCTGTGTTTCATTTTTAAGGCCTGGGGACAGGCAGAGGCAGGATTTCAGACTCATTGAACACAAAATAGCTAAGCTAAAGAGTCTGAATTTCAGCGCTGCTGTATGATCAGCAACAATCTTGTGACACATGTTTTACATGTTGGAGATAGTTATTCCTCCTCTTTTATCTCTTTCAGTTGGACATATTCTTCCACAGATTTCTAAATCCACTTCATTAGTTGGGCAGTTCATCCTGCTCCTGTACACATTCTTGTGGGGAAGTTGATTATGCCTAAAGTAGTGTTTAAGGAGATGGGTATCATCACATTATCTTTCTGCCTTTAGGTCTTTGTAATAATATGCATTATTCCTTTTTTTTCTGGTTCTTAAAAATACCTTAATCACTTGAATAACTATCATATTTTAAGTGAACATGTATGTTTCAACTTAGAAAAAAAATTATTTTATTTATTTGAAAGTCAGAGTTACACAGAAGGAGGAGAAGGAGAGGCAGAGAGAGAGAGAGAGAGAGAGAGAGAGAGAGGTCTTCCATCCACTGGTTCACTCCCCAAATGGTTGCAATGGCTGGTGCTGTGCCGATCTGAAGCCAGGAGACAGGAGCTTCCTTCAGGTCTCCCACGTGGGTGCAGGGGCCATCTTCTACTGCTTTCTGAGGCCATAGCAGAGAGCTGGATCAGAAGTGGAGCATCCAAGACTAAAACCGGTGCCCATATGTGATGCAGGCGCTTCAGGCCAGGGCTTTAACCTGCTGTGCCACAGCGCCTGCTCCAGAATTTTTTTTTTTCAAAGAACACAAAAAAATATATTTCACTGGACTCAAGTGTAAGCAAATCTCTAGTGGTTTTATTGCCATAAAATTAGTAGTCTTACAAAGTGATAGAAACTTATTTTATGGCCAAAATTACATAATATTCTCTAGGTCCTCTTGGTGTTCCCTTCCTCCTGGGCAAACAATGACAAAGCATTTGATGTCTCCACTACGGAAGGATTAATAGAAATCAAAGTTACAATAAAGCTTCCACTGGATGTCAAGGATTTTGTGTACAGAAATTTACAGATGTCTTAATACTATTTCTAGTATAAAAACGGAAATACTCGGGAATTAATGCTTATGTCAATGTCACTTCTACATACAAGATATGTAAATTAACTGGTTTAAAATTGAGTATTACTTTGTAATTCCAAGTTTTTCTATTGAATTCCTAAAATTAGTGCTAGATATATAATAGAAAAATTTAAGAGAAACTTTAATGATGAATTCATAAAGTTTTCTCACACTTAAGTTTAATGGCTTCTATATCACTGTGCATTTATAAAATTCAGCACTAAAGGAGTTGCAACTACATCTTTTATCAGTTATGTTGATTAATTTCAGCAATAATCTTACATTCAGTATTATAGTAAATTAAAGCACTTAAATATAAGAAGCAATAGTTTAATTCATACAAATTAATGCAACTCTTGCGAATGGTTATATTCATAGAAAACACATATACATATTTACAATATCTTAAAGATACCTATTTTATTTCATTAAAGCTGAAATAGGAAAAGTTTAGGGAAGAAAGAAATACTTTCTTTAAGAGTGTTTATCATTTAAAAAAATTGCCTCTTTTATTTTAGCTTTTTTATGTAAGGTAAGCAAATTTCATGTATTTCATATATGCATGTTTAGGTACATAGTGATACTGCCTACCCACCTGCCCATGCTCCCACCAGCCCTCCTCCTTCGTCTCATTCCCTCTCATAATTTTTACAATGATCTACATTCAGTTTAGTTTATATTCATAAGACTAACCCTATAGTAGGTAAAGGGGCCAACAAATAGTAAGAAGAAAAAAACATAGTTCCTCAACAGTAGAGAAAAACACTTGAAGTAATCATGAAATATAATGCATTGGTAGGAATGCAAAAGTATGGAAAGGTATTATCCTTTATGAGAATTTAAGTCATATTATGTTTTAGAGCCTTAAGATGGCAACTCTTCTCTCAAAATTCAGGAGTTAGGGCCATAACTTACATATTTTTTGCTAAAGTTATATTCCTATAATGGGGTATAATAACTAGATGGAATATAAATTTGATGAAGAGTTTCTGGGTATCTAGTCTTTGCTTGAAAGAATGATAGGACTCTAAACTTCCCATATCCTATCCCCAGACCTATGAGTGTTATCAAACCCGACAAATTTGCAAATAAGATTAAGACCAAAATTTTAGATGAGATTATCCTGAATATCACAGGGGACTGATAGGATCCAATAACGTTTATAATAAAAGGGTTGAGTAAGGTTCCGGATACAGAGAAAGCGAAGTGATGATGAAGCAGAGACTTGAGTGGTATCATTTGTAGACAGAGGAAAGAAAGGAATCAACAAGTCAAATAATACAGACCACCACTGGAGGATGAAAGTAGACAAAGCAATGGAGAATCCTGTCAGAGGCCTCCTGAAGTCTTGCTGACATCTTGGCTTAAGCACACTGAGACTGATTTCACACCTCTCCTTCAGAAATTTGAGGCATAAGTGCTATTTTTAGCCATTAAGTTTTTAGAAATTTTGTTACAGTAGCAATTGGAAACAAATGCATGTAGGGTTCAAGAATAAGATGATAAGAGAACCTCTCTGACTGAAACCAGGTTTGAATATAAGTATGGTGGTAAGTTCTCTACAAAAGATGTACATAAAATACAAAAAGAAGTCAAAGCAGATTGATTTTTCAGTGATCATTTCTAGTTTTAATGGAGTTTAAGGGTCATTTTAATTTAGATCAAATTTAATGTGGATCAAATATATAACAGGAACAACAAATGGCAACAGGATTAATCTGTTGTTTCTATATCTCAGAGCAAATGGATTCAACATTCATTGCCTATAACCCTGTATTTAATTTGCCATGGTTGGTATGTTTGGTGAATCCATTTGTCAACTTCTTAGGGAAGCAGGCTTGCTCATGAAGTGAATTCTTGTCCTGTAACATTTTGCTCTCGCATTATTCACTCAGACAGGCATAGCCTCTAGTAATACCATATCTCATCATACTAATTTATCATCCACATCAGGACACATTGGAGATTTAAATGGGATACTATCAACTAGTTATCTGGAATAACAAGCATTAAATTAGGTCTGGTTTACACATGAGGGACTGATTAACTGTTACTATTGACACTATGGACAGATTAACTTTAAATATGGGGATCTGATGTTATCTTTAACAATTGTGAAGTGATGTTTTAAGCCTGTACCCTGATAATCAAGACTACAAAGTGAGAATTTATGCAATTTATTACAGAACCAACATCTTGGTTGCAGATGTGTTCACAGAGGCTTGTAGTTAACTAATTTTCATTCATTGGTAAATTTTGGTGGAATCCCCAGTCATTCCGCATTTTGTGGAAAATTTATTTATATTTTAAATATCTTAGCTATCTTTACCCTCTTTGTTGTTTCCTGTTGCTAGTAGACCTTGATGAAGGAATATTTGTTGGAAAATTGCATTTTAGGAACTCTGTACTCCAGGTTCATACACAATGTTGAACAAGGCAAGTTGTGACCCTACCTTATGCTTTGCAGTATTACTCACTGGGATATATTTCTCAACATCAATTGCAAAATCTCTCTCTCTCTCTCTCTGTGTATATATATATATATATATATATATATAAACCTAATATGAATATTTCAAATTTATACTCGATAATAATGTATATTTATTACTGAAGAGGACTTGCAGCCTCAATTGACAACACACACACACACAAATCAATATTTCTTATATCCTTTCTCGGATTCTCATAATCTTTTTCCACCTAAATCTGGGATTAAGCAGAAAGTTTTTTCAGGAGGGAGCACAGTAGGCAAGTGGGTGACTAGAGGAAGAATCTCCCTAGGTCCTGTAAGAGTACAAGTTGCAGTATTTGTTGCTTTTGCTATTGTATTTCGTATTTGTGCATTATTTGTTGCTTTTGCTATTGTATTTCGTCTTTGTTTATCATTCACAAATCAATCTGCTTTCAAATGTTCTTTTAACAGTTCTGAGAAAAATTTGCTTTATTGATTTTTGGTTAGTTTCCAAGTTTCTCTACCCTGATACTGATGTTGGGTCTTAGTCCACCCGTACAAGGATGGACTGGGTCCGAGGAAAGGTAAGTGCACCGCTCGCCCGTTCCCCAGCCTCCTGGTCCCGGAGACAATCAGACGCAGCGGGGAGCCAAGTCTAGCAAGGACTCATTTACCTTTTGCATAATAGTACCTTTTATAACACAAAACTGCAGAGTCATTGGGGCAGGGCTAAGGGCCAACCAATCACTTAAAAAATCACCTTATGGGGGGATTTCTATAGGACTAGCCCTATGTCTATACACTTGTTACTAGTTTTGTTACCTCCCCTGATGTTGCACAGCCAGTTAGTTTTAGTGGTAAACAACTTTGGATTCCGCCCATCTTACTTCCTCTGGGCGCCATCTTACTTGGCTCCGCGTGGCTTCGTTCCGCGCAGCTCGGGCGGGGGCACCCTGGAGCAGCTGCGCATGCGGAGCCCCTGGGCCGGGCCTGGCCTGGCCTGGCCGCACTCATGCCCCACAGATTCCCCCTTTTTGTTTTAGCACGCGGTCCCTGTCTTAGGTTGCCCCCAGCCGTCCTTGCCCTTACCCGTCATTGGTAACCCAGGCAGCTTGGCCATGAGCCCTGTCTTAGGTTGGTGCAGGACGCTGGGTGCTTTACCCGTCTTGGGGTGTCGCGTGACTTGTAATTATGGGGGCGTGGTGAGCTTTCTCCACCGCCTGTCTTAGGTTGTTCCGGTCCATCCGGAATCTTACCCGTCATTGGCAATGTGGAGAGCACCGGGAGTGCTTCCCCAGTTCAGGGGATCGTAGCCCTCTGTGGCTAGCAGCCTCTGGTAATGAACCTCAACCTGTCTTACCCTTGTTGCCTCTATGCGCTGTTGTATAAACTGTATAAGCCTATTCATTATGCATGGGCCAATAGCAAGGATTAAAAGCAGGGCAAGAAGCAGTCCAAGAAGAGAGAAGAGGTAGGGAAAGAGTCCATTACGGCTCGTCCAAAAGAGGCTTTCTTGGAGTTCTCTTCGTCTTTTTCAGGTCCTTCTGAAGTGTTTTGATGATCTCGTTTGGGTTATCGAATCCCCTGTCATTGGGCTGGGCACTTCTTGTAAGGTTCACAGTGAAGAGTAGCGTCTGCATCATCGCCTGCCTTTCGATTTCGATCTCCATCCATTTCTGGAAGAGGAAAGACAAAGGGATCTCCCTCAGGGGCAAACTGCTCCCTGGGTGGGTTGTTACTTGCATCAGGCATAGGCCTGATATTTCTGGCTGGTATTCAAATTGGAGTCAACTCCCCTATGGGGAACACACAGCCAAATCCTCTTCCCAACTGAATCAGCGGGTCAGGCCCTCTCCAGAGTCAGGTGAGAGGGTCTCTCCATCTCTGAGGTTTAGGGGTTAAATGTCCCCAATGTTTTTGGAACCTTGACTCCCTTGACCCTTTCAAAAAATTTAAAATATTGATGGTGAACAAGGCCTTATGTAACTGTAGATGGGGGGTAGCCACTCCCCCTTTTTGTTTTAATAACTGTTTTTTTGAGGCATTGATGGTTTTTTTCCACCATAGCCTGTTCCTGTGGGTTGTGAGGAATTTTAGTAGAGTGTTGAATCATTTTACATCTTGGCAGCACTTTTAATTTAAACATCCCAATTGGTTATTATTGGTTATTATCTCTATAAGATGAGAGACATATCTTTTGACATCTCCAGGGGCCCTTTTGGAGATACCAAAAGTTTAGAGAATTTAGAACTTTGAGTTTTAGAAAGTTTGTTAAAGGTGCCAAGAGAACTTAGAGTATCTGGTTAGAATAGAATTTTTTTAACATCCTGAAATGATAACCCTTCATTAGACAGGGTGATCTTAACACTTTTAGAGCAGATCTAATTATAACGATATTTAACAATGTTTTTCATCAATCTGAACTTAACAGAGACAGTACACAATAAATTACCTTGATAGAACATGAATTTTATGTTTTTTGTTATTGAATAAACCAGAAATAAACACCTTGAACATAAGAGTTAGTACACAAAATCCTCACATAACTTAGAACTATTTAACAGAGCTAAAAAGAGCTTACATGACCTAACTTTAGAAATGGCAGAGTAACCCATTAAGCACACTGTTAAAAAGAGACACTATAGTTTTTGCAAAAACAGATTAAGATTTACGATTGAAACCATTTCCAGATATTTGCCAACATTAGTACACATTTTTTACTTCAACTTTAGGTCAATGTAATTTTGGCATTAGCACGTAACTTAAAGAAAACTCTGTAAACAATTTTAAAGTTGTAAACCTTTTAAAACCTTTCATGACTTGCTCACACCTTCTGAAACTTTATACCTGTAGTTACTTTTACATAGTCTTGAATTGTCATGTATGGACAATCTATGAGAATACATGCTAACAAACTCAAAAAGTCTCTCTTAATCGAATTTAAGATGTGAAAAGTACACAATATATAAGACACTGAGTTATTAATGAATACCACACCATTAACTCATGGACACTAGTACATGTTTACAACTTTGAAAAGATCTTCATTGTTAAGAGAAACAAGTTTAAAGCATAAAACCAAGCAAGTGAGCTACCAAGCAAACCGAAGGGCTTTGGCATTAACTTAATTCTCTGAACCAATCTGTATTGGCTTACTTTAGTTAACAATATAAGGGCTTGTATACACAGAATTTACTCTCACTTTTATAAGACCACTCTAGCTGGAAAGCAAAAACATGAATACAGCACAGGTCTGACATTATTCACAACATGTTAATATACTTTGCATAATTTGAATTGACTCAAACAGTTGTTACTTTAACAAATTTAGAGCCCCATCCTTTGAGAGTTCCAGGGATCCTACTGGAAGTCCCAAAGTTGTTAGACTCCATTTGAGAATTTAAACTGTTAGAGAGTCAAACCACTCAGCCAAAAACTAGCACGTATAACCTGAGTATTTTAATCAAAGCTGTGGGGTAGATCTGATCAGAGTTAGGTAATCACTCAAACATTAAAGACAGACAAATCCAATAAAACACGAAACCTTTAAGACACGTGCAAACTCTCAGATAAGTTAACTACAGCAGCACAGAAAAGAGCTGGTCATCAGCATGGGAGCCCATTGCTTAGGACAGGGAAACACATCTGAAACAAAGCGGCAGGGAATGAGAGACTTCCATAGTGCTGGAGAAAAAGTTTTATTAACTGCAAATAAAGACTCATTAGGTTGGAAAGGGTTAATGGATGAAGGTTTTTGTTCCTTTAGGTAAGGCCAGTGGTAGCCAAAGGCATTTTTTCTTCCCCCTCCTAGTGAGGACAGCATTGAATTGTAAATAGAAAGGAAAAAAGCAGCCCAAGGACTAGTCTCCCTAGAGTATCTGGCTGTGGCCTGCAAGGGTGCAACAGGCTACACTGACTGGAAGAGAGTGCAGAGAAAGGCCGTGGTCCCCCATTTACAGGGAAGACTGTGCACGTCGGGGCCTAGCAGGACTGGCTGTGGGGTTGGGTAGGCACGCTGTTTACAAGATGGCGGCGGGCGATTCAAGGGAGGTGAATAACCATAAAGGGGTGGCCATATGGGCGGAATTGGAGGCGCAGTGCGTTGAGGCAGTGTTGGGCTTTTAGGGGTTGCCACCACACCTGAAAGTCCCACCTTAGTTTTAACTTCCTCTGGGGATTTATGAGCCTCCCTCAGGCCAGCGCAGGCCACCCAATGATCAGCATTTATTCCTTCCCAAACAAGCATTTTAACAAACTGATCCCGAAGGTCCCCAGCCAGCAACTTACAACGGAGACTGTGTTCGACCCTAACTACAAAATTTGGCAATGACTCTCCCAGCTTTTGTCCCACCCCCGCGATGGGAGATTCGGTGGGCCCCTCATCCAGCTTGTACCAAGCATTAAGTCCTGCCTGCCTCACTTGTTCACGGTACAGAGCAGGTAGCGCAGCTTGCTGGATCCCCGTAGAGAACCCTTCCCCCATCCCAGCCAGCATAGCATATGTAATAGGGATAGCTGGCTGGGCTGTTTCGTTAGCTTCAGCTCTCACCCGGCACTCCTCCTTAAAGAAGGTGCACCACTTTATGAACTGGAAACTCGGGAGGACTGCCTTGGCCACGTCCAACCAGTCCTTGGGGACGCATGGTTGATAAGCTATATCTTGTAGCAATGTTTGTGCCCAGGGGGAGTTTGGGCCATCCTCTGCTACTGCCTTGCGGAGTTCTTTGAGGTCCTTGGCCTCCCACGGGTACCATTCCAAGGGCCTATTAGCCCCCGGAGCTAAATTAACAGGGTAGGCCTGAGGCAGCAGGTTCCCTGGCCCAGAGTTCACTTCCCTATGCTGCTTTATGTCCACTGGATAAGCTTCCGCAAAGGTCGCCTCATTTCTCCTCTCCCCTCCTGGGCAATCATAAGTGCCCCGATCACAAAGCTCCCTCCATGGCTCTACATAGGGGGAGGCCGCCTCTGCCCCGGGGAGGTATGGGGGTGGTCCCGGCCCTTCTAGGGTGGATGGGCTAGGTGGGACGATTTTTACTTTCGTTTTTACCTCAACAGTTCGTGCCTCCACAGGCTCTCTGCATTCCTGATCAAACTTAGCCCATTTTCTCTCCCCGCCATCTTCCTCTGAGGCTTTAGGCTCTCCCAAGTCTTGCACTTCCTCTTTCTCCCTCTCGCCCTCCGAAGCTAGGGTTATAGCGTCTGGGTGGAAGGATGCTTTAAGGGCAGTATCAAAGTGTCTCTCCCCCTTAAGGGTGAGTTTTTCCACCCATAACCAAGTGTTCCAAGAAAAGAGATTGGCCATCTGAATCCAAAGGGCCAAGGTTATGACAGCTACCCAGACACTTTTTAACATATAGCATAAGGCCTTTAAGGCCAGGTCCTTTTGGGACGAAACTGCATAAACCATACTAAGGTTTTCACTTACCCTGAGAGACCGCTTAGCCTCGGCCGAAAAGTAACTGTTCATGCCGCACGTTGGGTGCCAGATGTTGGGTCTTAGTCCACCCGTACAAGGATGGACTGGGTCCGAGGAAAGGTAATTGCGCCGCTCGCCCGTTCCCCAGCCTCCTGGTCCCAGAGACAATCAGACGCAGCGGGGAGCCAAGTCTAGCAAGGACTCATTTACCTTTTGCATAATAGTACCTTTTATAACACAAAACTGCAGAGTCATTGGGGCAGGGCTAAGGGCCAACCAATCACTTTAATTTGTATGACCTGAATCTGTGTATCATATGTTTTAAACTTGTTGGTAGAAAGAAACTAAAAACATTTTATATGGTTGTGCTTAAGTTTACTGGTTAAACAAACTACACCATGTTAGATATTTAAGAGGTGTTTTCAAATACATGATTCTTAAAATTTATAGAAGGCATTGGACCTTCCGGTAAATGTTTTATTAAGTTCTTATCTAAGGGTTGAAACGGTTTGCTAAGTATTCATGTAATATTGCTATTGTCAGCAAGTGATCTAGGACTTGCTCCCTCATTTCTCTATTCTAAGCCCAACTTGTTCTTTCACTTCTCTATTCTCTTCAAGGTAGGGAACTAATTCTATTATAAAGGAATCTGTAGGATGCACAATTTAATCTTTAGACCTTATAAGAGATGGCTAACATTTTTCTGTAATAGCATAGCCAAAATAAG
The DNA here is from genome assembly GCF_033115175.1 of Lepus europaeus. NCBI lineage: Eukaryota > Metazoa > Chordata > Mammalia > Lagomorpha > Leporidae > Lepus > Lepus europaeus. Next base: position 62,617,812 of record NC_084829.1, on the reverse strand, counting down.
AACTTAACTAATAATCTCATAGCTAGATTCACATCGCCATCAGCGAAGTATACAGTAAGTAGAAAAAAAAACCTCCCTTTCAGACCAAAGGGAAAGAAAGTTTTAAAGTGAGAATATAATTTTCCTCATGGGCATTGTCTACCTTAGAAAAACTACTACAGAACATGCCTGTGACTATAGACTTGTAGTTCAGGCCACCAAAGATTAGAGATGGGACACGGGCACTCCCTTGACTTGCATCGTCTGGTCTGCTTTAACACAAACCAGGAGGAAAAGAAAGCTAGGCATCAGAAGCAATGGGTGGCAGGCCTATTAATGGCTGATCTGTACAGTGATCTGCCCTCAAGGAGACCCAACAGGCCAGTCCACTGCAGTGGCTTTCAATGTGGTAAGCCTGGGCTTCAGCAGAAGTCAGCTTGTGAAGAGCCCTGGCAGCTCTGCCAAGAGTTGGATCACTGGAAATGGACCTGCCCTGGAATCGAAGGATGCCCAAGTCAGAGCCACAGATCTTATTGGCTCCAAGCTGAAAAGCCCTTCACTCAGCCCAACTTCCAAAGTGACCACTGCAGTTGAGGGGACAGCCAAGTAGGGTCAGCAACATTGCAGGCAGAACTGTAAATTTCTTGTTAGAGATGCCCCCTGCCTTTACCTGGCCAGCTCTCCTCCCAGGCCAGCCAAGTAATGAAAGTCAACAGAGTGCCTTCCCCTAGGAGGTTCACACCTCCCTTAGGATATATCCCATGTGAAGAGATAGATAGGTCTGGGCCTCTTAACTTACAAGGCCTAAAGCCCACCAGATTATTATCAAGCCCCTTCTATCAGGTTCTATTTGCCTCTCAATCAGAAAAATTACTTGTAGCTTAGACAGCACCTTTCTTAGCTCCTCTAATAATGACTCTGTCCTTTGTTCTAGACCCTGTCTAGTGCACTTGGGCCTCATTCCTTTGTAATCATAACCTCTACTCTACCACCAATGGCTCTACTTCCAACCTGTGTGTACTGATGGTCCTCTTCCCCACTTAATGCTGTATAATTGTTCAGACCTGGTTAAGGCCACTCTTAGGATCATTGGTTACTATCCTCACTCTGTCTTTTATGACCTTGTCTAAATATGATCAGAGTCGGGGAACTTGGAAGGCTTCCATAGCCTTGGCAGCTCATGACGACAGCCTAGGGTGGTTACTGGCGCCATAAACTAGAGTGTCAATTTGTTGGGTCAACAACAGGAGCCACTGTGCGCTTGCTCCTGATGTGGGATCTCTGTCCTTAATGTACTGTACATTTTGATTTAATGCTATAACTAGTACTCAAACAGTATGTCTCACTTTGTGTTTCTATGTGGGTGCAAACTGTTGAAGTATTTATACTAAATTGATCTTCTGTATATATAGAATTGAGGATGAATCTTGATGTGAATGGAAAGGGAGAGGGAGCGGGAGAGGGGAGGGTTGCGGGTGGGAGGGAAATTATGGGAAGGGGAAGCCATTGTAAGCCATAAGCTGTATACTGGAAATTTATATTCATTAAATAAAAGTAAAAAAAAAAATTAAAAAAAAATCACCTTATGGGGGGATTTCTATAGGACTAGCCCTATGTCTATACACTTGTTACTAGTTTTGTTACCTCCCCTGATGTTGCGCAGCCAGTTAGTTTTAGTGGTAAACAACTTTGGATTCCGCCCATCTTACTTCCTCTGGGCGCCATCTTACTTGGCTCCGCGTGGCTTCGTTCCGCGTGGCTTCGTTCCGCGCAGCTCGGGCGGGGGCACCCTGGAGCAGCTGCGCATGCGGAGCCCCTGGGCCGGGCCTGGCCTGGCCTGGCCGCACTCATGCCCCACAATTTTTGGTTAGTTTCCAAGTTTCTCTACCCTGATACTCACCTGAAATCCTAACCACATTTGTGGTTCCTGCTGTTTCCTAGAGTTAGCATACATTTTTCAAAAAATCTGACTCAACTAAAAACAGGAAATTCCCTTAGAAAATATGCAGGTGACCAGATGAACAAAACTCCTTAAAAGGAGACGCAAAGTTTAATTACATATTAGCCCAAGAAGAGTTGGTATATACTATCAACTAGTTATATTTCCATCCAAAAATTGCTCTTTCCATTTGAATAATAAATAGAGGAATCTGAAGAAATAAAATAAATTTCCATTCTTAAAAATCAGCTGCTTCTCTTCTTATCATCTTATGATGTGCTAAATGTGTATTATAAGCATTTGCTTATAATACATATACCTATTGTGGGTATACTTTGTAGCTAACATAGTGTCTGCAAAAGCAGAACACATTTCTCCTGAAAGAGTGTGGCTGCAAAATGTGGGAACACAGCTCCTGCTGAAGCATTCTCAGTTGAGGACACATGCTTCCTGGCCACAGGGTGTAGCAACAGGATCTGATTACAGATAAGGAATTGATTAGAGATAGCAAATGACATATTATCAAGAAAAGCATTTAGTTCTCACTGGAACATTGGCTTCTATGAGGACATTAAACTACTTTCCCAGACTTACTTATCTGGTAAACCAGGTCACAAGGCACCCCATCAATGTCTTGACAATCATGTTATAAAGATTATCAAGTAATGTTACAAGTAATTTTATTTATTTGAAAGTCAGAGTTACCAAAGAGAGAAGGAGAGGCAGAGAGAGAGGTCTTCCACCTGCTTGTTCACTCCCCAAATGGCTGGAGATACACTGATCTGAAGCCAGGAGCCTGAAGCTTCTTCTAGGCCTTTCCACGTGGATGCAGGGGCCCAAAGACTTGGGCCATCTTCCACTGCTTTCCCAGGCCACAGCAGAGAGCTGGATTGGAAGTGGAGCAGCCAGTACATGAGCAGGCCCCCATGTGCGATGCTGGCACTGGAGGCGGTGGCTTTTTTTTGGGTGCAGAAGACTTTATTGATGGTGACATGACAAGGTAGGGCTCCCTAAGCCCCTCCCCTCCTCCAGGGGGTCTGGGATGGAAACCGTGAAGAGGGGCAGATTCTCAGTGTGGTGGGGACTGAGTGGGGGCAGGGACTCCCCAGCAGCTGAGGGCCTCTCGTCCTCCGGTGCTCTTGCCGGGGCCGCTGGTTTCAGGGCTCTTACTCCTTGGAGGCCATGTGGACCATGAGGTCCACCACCCTGTTGCTGTAGCCAAATTCATTGTCGTACCAGGAAATGAGCTTCACAAAGTGGTCATTGAGGGCAATGCCAGCCCCAGCATCGAAGGCGGAGGAGTGGGTGTCACTGTTGAAGTCGCAGGAGACAACCTGGTCCTCGGTGTAGCCCAGGATGCCCTTCAGGGGGCCCTCGGACGCCTGCTTCACCACCTTCTTGATGTCGTCATACTTAGCAGCTTTCTCCAGGCGGCAGGTCAGGTCCACGACCGACACGTTGGGGGTGGGCACACGGAAGGCCATGCCAGTGAGCTTCCCGTTCAGCTCAGGGATGACCTTGCCCACGGCCTTGGCAGCGCCTGTGGAGGCGGGGATGATGTTCTGGGCAGCCCCGCGGCCGTCACGCCACAGCTTCCCGGAGGGCCCGTCCAGGCTCTTCTGCCCGGCGGCTCAGGCCGAATGCCACTGCAACCTCCGTGGAGGCCCCGGGCTGCCCCGGAAGTCCGCGCGCGGCCGCTGTGCATTGTGGGTGTCCGCCGCTCGCTACCTCCTTGCTGATGGCTGCACACGGGACGGTTGAGCAGTGCCGGACGGGCCGGTGTTCGGTAGGGCAGGGGGCCTGTTTCCGTGAGGGTGTGCCTGGCCTGGGCGCGGTGTTCCCTTGCAGCGTTTGCTGACCGGGGGAGGAGCCCTGCCACGCCTCTGGCTGTGAAGATGGCCGTCGAGGTCGCTGGCCTGTGGGCCCCCCCCCCCCCCCCCATTTTTCTTTGGTGGCTCAAGGCCGGGATATTTCTGCCTTAATGCACCTGTGACGGCCGTTATATTTAGAATGCGCTGTGTCTAGCTCTGGGTAACCTTGTAATGCCTTAAACTGAAAGGAGGGTGAGCCCCTTGAGCAGCGCGCTGGGCCCCTCGGACTCGCAGCATGGCGCTGATCACGTGGCCTGGCTCTGGTCACTTGGCCGAATGGGCACGATGTCGGGTCTCAGCGGGAGTGCCCGGAAGACCCGGGCTGGTTGTAAGAGAATAGTTTGTTTCAAGAAGCTGGGTTCTATTCTTTGTAGTTGCTATTTGTTACTTTGGTTGGGTTACCGAACAAGCGTTTTAGGTCATATTCTTTCAATTACAGCTGTTGTTAGTATATTAAAAAGCTATCTGTTTGACTATCCCAGGAGGCTTAGTCTGTGTATCTGATACACTGGAATTTATGAGTAATTGATTTTTTTAGCAGCCTCTTCCACTCAAATTAAAAGCAGATGAATAAGTAATAATTTGAGTGACATACTTTAAAAGCCGATGGAAGGTGATTTTCTCGTCAAGTTCTGTTTGTAGCACGAACAATGTGAAAAGCAAGAGAATTATTTTGGTAAGAGATTTTGCTTTACTTTTTGAAGTATTATTTTTCTAAAGAGTGTTTTCCTCGGCCGGCACCGTGGCTCAACCCGCTAATCCTCCGCCTTGCGGCGCCGGCACACCGGGTTCTAGTCCCTGTCGGGGCACCGATCCTGTCCCGGTTGCCCCTCTTCCAGGCCAGCTCTCTGCTGTGGCCAGGGAGTGCAGTGGAGGATGGCCCAAGTGCTTGGGCCCTGCACCCCATGGGAGACCAGGAGAAGCACCTGGCTCCTGCCATCGGAACAGCGCGGTGCGCCGGCCGCAGCGCGCTACCGCGGCGGCCATTAGAGGGTGAACCAACGGCAAAAGGAAGACCTTTCTCTCTGTCTCTCTCTCTCTCACTGTCCACTCTGCCTGTCAAAAAAAAAAAAAAAAAAAAAAAGAGTGTTTTCCTCGACCGACTGAAATACTTTCCTATTTACATTTCCCTGTTCGAGTCACAGGAGGCAAAGCAGAACAGCTGGAGGAAACATTACTCTTTCTATGAAAGAAAGCGCAGAGTTGTTGCCTCGTTGTAGTTGGTGGGCTCTGTCGGCAGCGCGCGCCTCTGCTGCGCGGGCAGCAGGCGCGCAGAGAGGCAGACGTGGGCCTGGGTTTACGTGGGCACGTACATGCAGATTCATATGAGTACCTACTCTAGCATTTAACATTTCTTTATGGGGAAAACATCTCACATAAACATTATCTTCTATATCAATTTTAAATACACAGACATAAAAACATGGTGTCTTTTCTATTTCCAGCTTTTCCCATTACTCCCATCAGTTAACTCTTTATTTATTTAAATAGTAAAAAAAGGCCGGCGCCATGGCTCAGTAGGCTAATCCTCCGCCTTTCGGCTCTGGCACACCGAGTTCTAGTCCCAGTCAGGGCGCTAGCTTCTGCCCCAGTTGCCCCTCTTCCAGACCAGCTCTCTGCTGTGGCCCGGGAGTGCAGTGGAGGATGGCCCAAGTACTTGGGCCCTACACCCACATGAGAGACCAGGATAAGCACCTGGCTCCTGGCTTCGGATCAGTGCAATGCACCAGCCGCAGCGGCCATTAGAGGGTGAACCAACGGCAAAAGGAAGACCTTTCTCTCTGTTTCTCTCTCTCACTGTCCACTCTGCCCATCAAAAAAAAAAGTGCGTGCTTTGACTAAGGAACTATGTTTCAGCTATTCTGAATCCTTCCTTATGTGTTCATCCTAAATAAAGTTCCATAATTCTCTATTTTGCATACAGAATTACTTACTTTTTAATGTATTTCCCATTTCACGTAGTCCGTAAATACATGCCTTCAACCAGAATAAAACCTCCTCTTTGCTTTTGTGGTTATGTGGACTCTTCCTTCCTTCCTGTTCCCATTATATGCGTAACTGCTTTTCTACATCGCACTAATCACACTACATGAGATTTCTTGGAATGACTGTAAACACATTAGTTGTGAGTTCAGTAAATAGAAGCTAGGGTGTTATAATAATTAAATTTTGTGTTACTTCTTTGCATGATGACTATAGAATAGTTAGGTTCAAAAAAATGTTTGTTAAGCTTTCACATATCAGCAGAATTTAGTTTAGTCATTAAGTTGTCAACACCAATAATCGTTTTACAAACTCTTGTGTTTCTGTCATTTTACCTATTTTATTATACAAACACTATGTGTGGGTACCACCAAACAAAACTGGAGGAAATATGCTAATAATATGTGTTTAAATAGTATATTTACTACTGAACTTATACTCTTAATTTAAAATAGCATGTAAGTAGGGCAGTGCCGGCATCCCATATGGGCACCGGTTCAATTCAAGTCTCGGCAGCTCCACTTCCAATCCAGCTCTCTGTCATGGCTTGGGAAAGCAGTGAAAGATGACCAAAGTGCTTGAACCCCTGCACCCACGTGGGAAACCTGGAAGAAGCTTGTGGCTCCTGCCTTTGAATCAGCTCAGCTCCAGCCATTGCAGCCATCTGGGGAGTGAGCCAGCAGATGGAAGACTTTTCTCTCTCTCTCTCTCTGCCTCTGACTCTGCCTCCCTGCAACTCTGCCTTTCAAGCAAATAAATAAATCTTAAAAAAAAAAAATAGTAGCGTGTAAGCAAGTACACACACACACACAATAAGGCTATTCTATTAAGATCTCATATGGAGAATAAAACATTTTTTTCCCTCTGTTTTCCCATACAGTTTTTTAAAACTGGTAAATGCTTTCATTTACCATGAATAGAATCACAAGGAATATAGGTACTGGGATCCTAGGTATGTAGTTCCTTTAAGGGAGAGTTTATAATGCTTAATGTATCTGAAAGGTAATATTGCTAAAAGAAATACACATCTTGCCAAAGAAAGCTAGTTGTTAAAATAAGAAATCAACATTTAGAGCTATTTTAAAAATCTCTCCATATTTTCAATCAAAATCAGTTTTCCTTTATAAAAAAGAAGACTTAAAGACAGCAATGCTGAATACATTTGAAGTAAGATTTGATAAATTCATTGGTTAGGGTTATAAAATTGTTATAAATATGTATTTTATGTCAATCAAATGAAAATAACAAAGTTTTGGGACTGAAAATTTACTCCTTTCTGATGTAACATACTGACATGTGATACAAGAAATAGATTGCTTTTCTTTTTATGGACAATTTTCTTGAATCTTTTGTTTCTTTATATTCTTTGTGAAACTACTTCATCGTTTTCTTAATTTTACTGCTTGCTTACCAAAATTATGCCTCTCACACGATGACTGAAGTTCAAAGTCAGTTCAAGTTTAGTTTTGTAATATGTGCCAGTTAATTAGTTCACTGTCAACAGTAATATAGATGTTCATTTCCAAATGAATGTCTTTATATCCCCACTCCCTGGAACCCTACTCACTATAAGAAGAAATAGGACAAATGCGAAATGAGTTCCTCTTTTTAATTTTTATACATGAATTGAATAGCCAAGTGTATAAAGCATTAACATACTGCTATTTTCCAAGTATATTTTATGAGTAATTTATAAGTACCACCTGTCCACTGCAATTAAGGTAATGTTTATTTTCTTAAATAAATGTAGCTTATTCTATTTGTAGTGTAAGAGTAAATTTATACATTTGAGGAATAGTTTATATTTAAGACCAATCTTTGACCTCTGTTTTAGGTTGGTTATTCATTTGTAACTAAATGCTCCTCCCCAAACACAGTCTGTTTCTCTCCCATGACGTGCCGGCTGGAGCTCTGTTCCCATTCCCTTCTTTTGGTGCATAACAATTTGAATTTATAATCTATTCAGGGAAACCATTATCCTGGTTTGCTTTTGCACTGCTCAACTACACCAGACACAGTAGTTTCAGTGCTAAAAAAATAAATACATATATTGAGAGATGTGCTATACAATCTGAATAGAGTTGATCATCCTAGATCCACTCTACCACAAAAGTGAAACAATTTTATTGAAATAGAATTGTATTTCATTCATTTTTCCATGATATATTTTTCTAATGATTTTTTTCAAGATGTAATTATTTCTAAATTTTAACAAACATGAAAAATGTTCATCATTATGGAGTACTATGTGATTTTCTGTTACATTGTATATAGAGGGAAACATTGAAATTTATGAATTTTGAAATATATTCTCAGAGCACAGTAGTTTTTCTGATAAACATTTGTAATCTAGTTCATGAATTCAATGAAAACAATAATAAAACTAAGAGTGTACTTTTTACTTTTAATGAATTTATCAAATCATTAAATCATCAATGTTAAAGCAAATGTATGATAATTACTGCAACACAATTATCAATTCTCATCTTAGTTTGATATTAATAAAATGGAATATATTTATTTCTTTATTAAATTTGAGATAACATACTTTTAATTTACATTATATTAAAGGCTTAATGGACCACTAATTAAAGACTTCAAATAAACAAAAAATAAATCTTTAAAATTTTTTTTTAAAATAAAGACTTCAACAAGTGAAAAATAACATAGCTCAATGGGAATTTAGGAAAGGGCTATAAACGATAAACAAATGGAAAGAGGCCAACTTCACTTACAAATACTAAATTTTTTTTCAGAATTTATTTATTTGTTTGAAAGGCAGACTTACAGAGAGGCAGAGGCAGAGAGACAGAGAGAGAGAGAGAGAGAGAGAGGAGTCTTCCATCTGCTGGTTCATTCCCCAAATGGTCACAAGGGCCAGAACTGGGCCAGTCCGAAGCCAGGAGCCAGGAACTTCTTCAGGGTCTCCCATGTAAGTGAAGGGGCACAAGCAAATTGGCCATCTTCCACTGCTTTCCCAGGCCATAGCAGAGAGCTGGATGAGAAGTGGAGTGGGACTCGAATCAGTGCCCGTATAGGATGCCGGCACTGTAGGCGGTGGCTTTACCACTACACCACAGCATTAGTCCCTATTTATAGTATTTTAAAAATATATATAAGGTGAACAAATTTCGTGTATTTCATAAATACAGATTTAGGATCCTAGTGATACTTCCCACTGTACCCTCTCTCTTTCCCATGCTCCACCCTCTCTCTTTAGAAAATCAGGCCTCTCCTTGAAATTATCTTCAATATAAAAAAGATGTCAATTTACAGTAACTGAGTTTCAGAAAGACAGTTAATAGTCCTACAAATGGAAATTAACCATTACATTTTCATCTGACTAATTTTTAAATAACTAAGAAAATAGTGTTTAATAATTTTAAATTAGTAGACAAAAATTCTATACATTTATGAAGTACTATGTGATATTTCATTACATTATGATTGTATAATATTCAATCAGCATACATATGAGTACCTACTCTAGCATTTAACATTTCTTTATGGGGAAAACATCTAAAATCCTTTCTTTCAGGGTTTTCTCTTCCAATAGAGAAAAGTATCATACATTGTCACTATCTAGGGTTACCCTACTACAGAAGAGAACCAGAGGACTCTGTAGTTCTATCTAGATACAACTTACCACCAGTCACTCGGCGCTTTCCCATCTCTTCTCTCTTCCCCTTCCTGTCTCTGCTAACCACCATTATATTTTTAATCTCTATGAGGTCACTTATATTTTAGACTCCACAAATGAGTGAGATCATGTGAAATTAGTATTTTAATAGTCAGTAAGTATTACAATTGTCAATTTGAGAATCATCACTTTTCTAGCATTAGCGGTTATTTTATTTTTTATTTTTTTGAATAAAACATACATGTATTCTGGTGAAAAATCTTGAAATCCATGTATAATTTTTTTCATTATATCTATTTCCATGAATTTTATACCATCTGATAGTATTGTTCATGTTAATATGTTATTAATAGGCCGGTGCCGCGGCTCAATAGGCTAATCCTCCACCTGCAGCGCCAGCACTCCGGGTTCTAGTCCCAGTCGGGGCTCCGGATTCTGTCCTGGTTGCTCCTCTTCTAGTCCAGCTCTCTGCTGTGGCCCGGAAGTGCAGTGGAGGATGGCTCAGGTCCTTGGGCCCTTCACCTGCATGGGAGACCAGGAGAAGCACCTGGCTCCCGGCTTCGGATTGGTGCAGTGTGCCGGCCGCAGCGTGCTGACCACTGCGGCCATTGAGGGGTGAAACAATGGCAAAGGAAGACCTTTCTCTCTGTCTCTCTCTCTCATTGTCCACTCTGCCTGTCAAAAAAAAATAAAAATTAAAAAAAATTTAAATGATATTAATATAATGATAACAGATTCGATAGAATTTATAGAGTTCTAAGAATATAATGACATTCTCTTCTTAAAACAAAAGCTGAATTACTTTAAAAACTCTATTAATTTATGGTAAATTATATAATAATTTTCCACAACAATATTTTTAATACATTATCAATTGTTTAACACCTAATGTCAAATATAACTTAAGAATATTATCTGGATATAGTTCTCTCGATAAACTAAAATGAATGAATGAAAATTAAATGAGTCATTAATGCAAGATATGCTATATTTTCATGTTTATCTTCTTTCCTTGGCTAGTAGCAAAGTCATAGCTATTTAGAGATGAAGTTATAGTTTATTCATGCAAAAGCATCTAGTCCTTCATCTCACTCTTAATATAATTGTCTACTTTAAGGGGTTGTGTATCTATTTTCTTGTTGTTTCTGTGAAGTGAAATGCATGTGTGTATGTGCATTCTCTCATGAACATTTCATGACATGTAATTTTTAGAGACGGATACAGTAATACAGTAATCTTCCATACTCATATGGCGTAGTGAAATTCCTTAACTCAGACAAGAATTTATTAATTTTAAAACAGTTTAATAAGAGCCCTAGCTTTCTACGTCAAATAGTCTGTAAATTTAAATTTTGTCTAAAGTCATATTAGCTTCTTATTGTCCTCATTCACAATAGAGGTACCTATTTTTTTTCTTTTCTTTTTTCTTTTTTTTTTTTTTTTTGACAGGCAGAGTAGACAGGGGGAGAGAGAGAGAGACAGAGAGAAAGGTCTTCCTTTTCTTTGGTTCACCCTCCAATGGCCAGCGTGGCCGGCGCACTGCGCTGATCCGAAGCCAGGAGCCAGGTGCTTCTCCTGGTCTCCCATGGGGTGCAGGACCCAAGCACTTGGGCCATCCTCCACAGCACTCCCAGGCCACAGCAGAGAGCTGGCCTGGAAGAGGGGCAACCGGGACAGAATCTGGTGCCCCGACCGGGACTAGAACCAGGTGTGCCAGAGCCGCAAGGCAGAGGATTAGCCTGTTGAGCCACAGTGCCGGCCAATAGAGGTACCTATTGACAGGTAAGTTGTACTGATACTCCTTTAATCTATTATGGGCAAGTTTATTTTTTTTTAATTCAGAGAAGCCAAGAAGTCTAATTTGGTCTAACAGAAAGAGCAAGATAGGACACTTGTGAACAAAGATCTATGTTATTGTCATCTTTCCTGGCCTCGGCCATCTTCACGTGCTACCTGCTCCTCACTCATTCATCACCTGTAAGGTTTTTTTTTTTTTTTTTTTTTTTTTAAGATTTATTTATTTATTTATTTAAAAGGAAGAGTTACAGAGAGGCAGAGGCAGAGAGAGAGAGTCTTCCATCCACTGGCTCATTCTCCAAATGGCCACAATGGCCAGAGCTGCACCAATCTGGAGCCAGGAGACAAGAGCTTATTCCAGATCTCCCATGCGGGTGGAGGGGCCCAGGCATTTGGGCCATCTTGTACTGCTTTCCCAGGCCATAGCAGAGAGGTGGGACAGAAATGGAGCAGCTGGATCTCGATCATGTCCCTTATGGGGTGCCAGTACTGCAGGCGGCCGCTTTACCTGCTACACCACAGCAGCAGCCCTACCTCAAAGTCTTTACAAGATATTTTAAATCTGATTTTCAAATGAATGTTTGACTAGTGGGCTTGCCAGAAAGAAATGTAGATTGCATCTATTTGATCTGGTGGAATCTGCTATTCTTAGCTTAAAATATTAAAATACATTGTCGGGCATTTGCTTTATTGGTTAAGATACCAATTAAGACATTCATATCACGTATGGTACCCTTACCTGGGTTTGACATCTGATGTCACTCTGGATTCCAGGTTTTGCTAATGTGTTCCCTGGGAGGCAAGAGGGGATGATTCAGGTATTTGAATATCTGCCATCCACATGGAATGCCCAGATGGAATTCCCAGCTCCTGGGTTCAGCCTGACCCAACCCTGGCTGTGGCAGGCATTCAGGCATTTGGAGAGTGAACCAACAGGTTCTCTTTGGTTCTCTCCCACACACGTACTCTCTTCTGTCCTCTTGCTATCTCTCTGCCTTGTGAATGAAGCAAATAAATAATTTTTAAATATTTATGTATTTATTTGAAAGTCCGAGTTACACAGAAAGAGGAGAGGCAGACACACACACACACACACACACAGAGAGAGAGAGAGAGAGAGAGAGAGAGGTCTTCTATGCAATGGTTCACTCCTCAACTGGCCACAACGGCCAGAGCCGCACCAATCTGAAGCCAGGAGACAGGAGCTTCTTCCAGGTCTCCCACGGAAATGGAGGGGCCCAAGCATTTGGGCCATCTTCTACTGCTTCCCCAAACCACAACAGAGAGCTGGATTGAAAGTCGAGTAGCCGGCCCTTGAACTGGCACCCACATGGGATGCCGGTGCTTCAGGCCAGGGCGTTAACGTGCTGTGCCACAGCACTGACTGACCCCAACAAACAAATTTTTAAAATTAAACAGAAAAAAGTACACAACACAAAGAAAACAAAATCCTTAGTGATTACTTACTTTAACCTTAACTGTTATCATTTTAAGTGAAGAAGCGATTGTACAGAATCATCTCAGTATAACCCTATTTTGTTAAGTTTTTGTACATAGATATAGATTTTGATAGACCTTCATATTTGTTATCACAAAAAAGTTCACAAATATGTGTGTGAGATGTGTTTGTGTATACTGAAACATTAATAAGATATTTATCATTTTTCATTACCTCATTCTTATTACTTTTCATTACTTGTTTTATTCCAGTACACATTCATCCTCTGGTACACAAGAAACTCAAGTTCTTGTGTGAAGAATATTCACTTAATTCATCATTCATGTTGCTACTGTGGAGTCACCTGCAATGACATTTGTGGAGCTAAAGTTCTTCCTCAGTTTGACTATGTATGCCAACTGGAAAGTGCAGGTAATGGGACTTTAAAAAATATTGGATGTATCTGATTACTTCAAAATTAATTAGATAAGTATTCATTTTCTAATCACAAAGGATTTTTATAGATAAATTTATTTAGTTTGAAAGAGTTACGGAGAGGCAGAGGCAGAGAGAGAGAGAGAGAGAGAGAGAGGGATCTTCCATCCGCATATTCACTCCCCAAATAGCCCCAATGGCCAGGGCTAGTCCAATTTGAAGCCAGGAGCCTGGGGCTTCTTCCTATTCTCCCACGTGGGTGCAGGGCCCAAGAAGTTAGGCCATATTCTAATGCTTTCCCAGGCCATAACAGAGAGCTGGATGGCCATGGTATAGCAGCGGGACTGGTGCCCATATGGGATGAAGTCAAAGCAGGCGGCTGCTTCACCTGGTACACCACAGCACCAGCCCCAACACAAAGTATTTTATAACTCAAACACAACATAAAGTAAAATAAAAGTAACAATCTTTGTCCTTGATTTTTTCCTTTAACTGATCCAACTGAGGAGTGAATCATTGGATGGAAGACCTCTCTCTCTCTCTCTCTCTCTCTCTCTGCCTCTCCTCTCTCTGTGTAACTCTGACTTTCAAATAAATAAATAAATCTTTAAAAAATAATTTGCTTCATTCGCAACTACATCCTACACTTTTTTAAACTAACTACCTCCTAATGCAGGATATGTTTGTGTAAAGAAAATGTGTTCTCTTCTTTCCAAGGAGAACAAATACTCAGAGAGATAAATCTTCAATTCTATATGAAATAAAATGTTAAAAAAAAAAGAAGAAGAAAGAGAAAAAAATGGACTATAGTGAAAGTAGGTTGGAAGGTCAGCAAATTTTTCCATGAGCAAACCTGCTATTTAAGACAGAGATGGAGAATAAAAAGAAGTTGGGGGAATCAGCATACTGGATTATATGTCTGTCTGTCTGTGTGTATGTATAAAAGCATTGGGTTAGAAGAAATGGATCCTTGAGGTCAGGGGGGAGCTCCGAAAAAAGCGTGAAAGTAAGTCTTGTGTGACAGATAACACTGGACCTAAATTTGCAGGTTCAATGTTCTAATTTTTACTTAAGAAGGAATATGAAATCTTTGTAGAGTTTAACACTTTCAAAACAAAGAGAGAGAGAGAGAGAGAGAGAGAGAGAGAGATCATCAAATGAAGAAATAGAATGGGGAGAGTGCAAAATAGCAGGGAGTTGTTTGGGATCTAACGTGAGGCGATACAAGCTGGAAATACATGGAAGTTCTTGTTTATGGACTGAAACTAGCAAGTGATGGAGGTATTGTTTGAACTCCTTGTTTTCTGACATGAATAACTGAAAAAATTATTTCAATACTTTTATTTCATTAAATATATATTTTCTTTTATAGAGTGGCAGTTCCTATCTCAGAATCTAATTTGTTTCATATAAATTTCTGTTCTTAGATTATGATTTAGTAGTATTTGACATATCTGATACAAATTCGATTCCCAATCCTTTAAACTATGTGGTAATTAAATTATTGTAGGGGATATTTCTTCCAACTATGCTATTTTGGCCTCAGAGTTTAGCAACAATCAGTATACTAGTGGTTGTAATGTGTCTTTTCTCAATTAAGGGCTTATTTTATTTAACTGACAGCAGATGCATTTATAAGATGACTATTACATTAAAACAGTGTTGAAATAAACTAACAATTAGCCTTTTAAACAGAAGACATGATAATTTATTTCATCATGCTCATAAAATACTATTCTGGAGAGTTAACAACCTCTAATGACAGAAATACTTATCAGTTCATTAAGCAAATCACACTCAAGACCAAAAGTGGTAGATGAGAGCAATGACTTGTTGAATGTACTATGCCAGCACTAAAAGGGATTTCAGAGACTGTGTTATGAATACCATTTTACAATCAAGTAAAACAAACAGAAACAACAGCTGAGGTTAGTGCGTTTAAATGAATTAACTGGTTTTAGGAATATTTTAGTATTGTGCTTTTTCAGTGGTCGTAAGCACTAGCTTCCTGTTTGAGTCATCTGAAGAACTCATGAAACATACAAATTAATACTGAACTTCCACTGCTGAATGATCTAACTGGGATTGTAGTGAGATGGACACAGAAGATCCTTAAAGCCCCCCAAGTGCTTTTAATATGCAGACTGAGAATACGATCTACTGGTACACAAAAATCCAGCTCATGGACTTCAGTGCTTGCATTCTTTTTATGTTTGATTTCCCTTTACCTCAAAGTGGGAATAATGCTTGCATATGTCCAGCTATTTGTAGGCATTAAATTTTTAGACCTGAAAATGTTTAAAGGGAATATATTCACAATGAACAGACAGCAAATATGATTTTTGAGGGAAAATTTGGGGAGTAGTTGTTTTGGGAAAACACAGTTACTTTTCTTTTTTTTAATTTTTGACAGGCAGAGTTAGACAGTGAGAGAGAGAGAGACAGAGAGAAAGTTATAGACAGTGAGAGAGAGATGAGAGCACACAGTTACTTTTAAGAATGGTAGTAAATATAATCTATATATATACATATGTATATATATACGTATATAGTAACATGGGTATAATAATATGAAGTCAAAATTGCTTTTGGATAAATCAGTGCCGAGCAATTATCAGCAATATATTTAATCATTGTCTCTTCATAAATCTATGGATACCTTAGTGAATAAACTTCATTGTCAAAAATATGAATTATGTAATCCCTATATCTATGAATCTCAATGAAATGGGCTGTCCTAGGGAAGGAAGACCATATGAAAATAGTCAATGGTCAATAAATATTTAAATAGTGCCACCCAGATTAATTTTGAGGTCAGGTATAAGGACTCAGAAACATAACTTTTCACAGAGTGTTTTCAAAAGAAAATAAAATTTAGAGTCAACAAAAATACATTAATAGAATTATACAAATCATGGTAAGATTTCTCCTGGTTGTTGTCAATAAGAACTTACATTTTTCCCTGATAGAATATCACAACAGAGAAATCTTAAATTCAATCCAGTGAGTTTTCATGGGGTGCGTTAATTTTATCAGCAGTAAAATTATTTTAATTAAAGAATTTTTCTAACAGCTAAATGAAGTGTCTTACACGCCCAATCAATTCTTGCTAATATGATTGCTCTACAAGGAAGGGGTGGTAATTAATTAGAAGAAGCTCCTTCAAGGACAATGGGTCTACTCTGCACAATTTGAGAAAGAGCTGACATACACTGCTTCTTTTAAATGTCATTATCTATGTTAATTATATGTATGATTAGGTTTGAGGAAAGGAGCTACTGACAGAGTGGATAATGAGCTGTGAAGTAAAATAAGACAACATGAATCATATTTAAAAAGAGATGAAACCATAACAAGAGAAGGAAATAAAGTGTCTTGAATACCATACCTTTTTAGGCATGTTATTATTGCAGTTGATTTATCTAAATCACATATATACCTTTAAAAATAATTTGTTCTTGTGAACTGTTTTCCTAAGTGAGTAGTGCTTGTTGTATTTGTGAATTGATACTGTGAACCATTATTTAAATTTCTTTTTTTTTTAAAAAAAAGATTTATTGATATATGCATTTAGTTGAGAGGCAGGGTGACAAGACAAAGGGAAAGACAAGAGAGAGAAAGAGCGAGCAAGTAAGAAATCACCCATTCCCTGGTTCACTCCCTAAATGGTCACAAGAGTCATGGATTGACCAGCCTACAGCCAAGAACTCTAAACAACATCCACATCTTCCACATGGATGGCAGGGGCCCAAGTACTTGAAACATCTTTTAGTGCTTACCAGGCATATTAACAAGGAGTTAGATTGGAAACATAGCCAGAACTTGAACCCGTGCCATTAGAGGGTATGCTGGCATCTGAAGCAGCATTTCAACTTTCTGCACCACTACACTGGCCTAAATTTTCTATCATTCCTCTATGAAATAATGGATCTTACTTGTGTTAAATGATGTTACAAGATATTTACTATAATCTATAAATCACAAATTATTTGTAATTTTATAAATATTTCTGTGAGAGTAGAAATTGATGAATCTCCAGAGAAACCTTTATAAGTCATCTGTTTTCTTACCATATCTCACTACCATTATACCTTCTTTAGTCAAGTCTCTGCTATTTACATATTCATTTAGGATGTTAGGACCTTAGTTCAAGATTTTATATAAATCTGAGTTTTTAAAAAAAATTAAACTTAGTTACTCACATTACCTATTTGTTTCAAAAACATGCTTTTCATGAGAGAATTCTGTTAGTTAATTAAATGCACTAATTAAAAATAAATGGCTTTCATGGACAGCAGAAAAGCTACTTGAATGATATGTAATAGAAATAAAGATTCCATGAGATGAACAATTAAAATGTTAAAATGCATAAGATTAAAATTAATGAAAATGTGAAATTCTAAATGGAAAAGTTTACTGCTACAGTATAAATTCATGTATCCATAAGCTGAAAGATATTCTAAGTATGTATACATCATCTTGTAGCTATTGTTACATTTAGTCATTTTATCTTTTAACCTTCATACAGAAAATGTACTTGATTTACTCATCACCATCACAGTATTGAGTATAATGAATTTGCAGTGTGCTTATTTTATTTTTTATTTTTTGACAGGGAGAGTGGACAGTGAGAGAGAGAGAGAGAAAGGTCTTCCTTTGTCGTTGGTTCACCCTCCAATGGCTGCGTGGCCAGCACAATGCGCTGATCCGAAGGCAGGAGCCAGGTGCTTCTCCTGGTCTCCCATGGGGTGCAGGGCCCAAGCACTTGGGCCATCTCCACTGCACTCCCAGGCCACAGCAGAGAGCTGGCCTGGAAGAGGGGCAACCGGGACAGAATCCGGTGCCCCAACCAGGACTAGAACCTGGTGTGCCTGCACAGCTAGATGGAGGATTAGCCTGATGAGCCACGGCGCCAGCCCAGTGTGCTTATTTTTACTACAGAGTTTTGTAACTTCACAAATATTATTACCACAGACAGTTACATGGTGTTAATTAGCTCTATTTAGTCATTTCACAGTATATACGTTCTCCTCCATTTTATGTCAAACATAAGAAATGGGATTTTATCTTTATTGCTTTATATATTCATTATTTTAAAAGTTAAAATAATAATTGCCACAACATAACAACATACACTGTTGGAGATGGAACACAGCATATTTTATTTGTCTTTGTTATTTCACATGTGTATTAAATTTTCAATGAAATGGCAACAGTTTTCTTTGCTTTATGAAACTAGGACTTTATTTCTTAATGTACACATGGAAAGATAAACAAATAGCCGAGTTCCCAATGCACACTGAGCATGTAGGTGAGATAGAGAACTGGCTCTGCAGACGCTGCCACCTACAATGATGCAAAGTGCAATATCATTGCAGTGATAGGCAATGAACGTGGTGAAATGCAAAATCCAAAAATAAACCTCTGTCATACAGAAAAATCTAGCATTTGATAAAACTTATCTCAAACCACTAGGGTAGGTAGGGACCACAGTATAATGCATATGGAATAGCCATACCTCTAAAAAGTCTTACTTGCACATTTTTTGTAATATTTTGTTAGTTTGTTTCAAGGAAATATAGGTTCTAAGATATGAAGATATTATAATATCATAGAAATTAACAACTCTCAGAAATGAGGAAGGAAAAGACCAAAACCCTGACAGACAAGCAACATAAATGCTGTGCTTTATGCAGGCTGCCTAAACACTGCGATATCATTTGTTTTGGGCCTGCACAAACTCACAACTCAATAAAGTTGGGGCAAGTTTTTTTTAAGAAATTCAATATGGCTCATTGATACAATTCTTTTTATATTTTAAAATATTATATATTTTATGTTGAATACTTCAAGAGAGAATTTCCATGATTTCAAAATGCCATCCCTGGATTCAATAAATATCTTTTTTATAATGACACTTCGTCACTGGATAGAAATGTATGGAAGAAAGTCAGCAAAGCCAGTAAAAAGCTCTGTAAACTACAAATCTCAGGGCTGGGGCCATGCATGATCAGTTGTCTCTCTGCTGCCACGGCTTTTAACAACACGATTCAAGTCTGTTTCCATCACCTTCAGGAGCACAGATTTACAGCAGTTACATTAGACACCTGTGGCAGACAAGATAAAACTAGAATCTTTGATATAAAAAAAAATCAGTTAACTACAAAGAAATTCAAAAAGAAAATTCCAGGACCCTTGATCTGCAGCTTTCGGTGCGTACACTCTGGTGCACACAAAGCTATGAGCCAGGCTAGGAACCTAAGAACAGTGCTTTCCCTAATGGAGGATGCAGGCAAGCTGAGGGCTCTGTAGGAACAGGCTAGCCCTCCAGGAGTTCCAGTAAAGGCTCCCTGTGTCAGCAGCTAAGCACTACTTAACTTAGCCAGTGTTAGGGAAGCAAAATTTTAGAGTAATTATTTATCAAAATAAGCACAATTGTTCTTTTGTCTTCTACAATCACCCTTGAAATATTGCAAGTGGACTCCACCTGTGGGCTCTGGGGTGTCTTCCGGCTTGAGAGGTGCAGTGCATGAGGGATGAGCTACTGACGGATCTTCTCAAAGTACTCCTTGCACATAGCTGGATTCAGCCTGAGTGTAGGACAGTCTGGCGTCCAGTGCTGGGCAGACTTCCCCATGGGCCTCCACTTACTAGAAGTCCTTCACCAGGCTAGGGGTCTCCTCCACGCTTCGGCTCACCGGAAATCATTGATGCTCAGGTGCTTGATGACCCTGTTGGGGTCAATTATGAAGAGACTTAATTCTAAGAATATGATGGGTCCAGTGCTGTGGCATAATAGTCTAAGACTCTGCCTGCTACGCAAACTTCCCAATGGGTGCTGGTTCTTGTCTGTCCACTCCTCTTCTGTCCAGCTCTCTGTTAATGCCCTGGGAAAGCAGTTGAAAATGGCCCATGTGCTTTGGCCCCCACAACCATGTGGGAGACCCGGAAGAAACTCCTGGTTTCTGGCTTCAAATCAGCCCATCCCTGGCCATTGTAGCCACTTGAGGAGTGAACCAGCAGATGAAAGACCTGTCTCTCTGTCTCTCTGTCTCTCTCTTTAACTCTGTCTTTCAAATAAATAAATAAAAATATTTTTTAGGGAAGCCATTGTAATCCATAAGCAGTACTTTGGAAATTTATATTCATTAAATAAAAGTTTAATAAATGAAAAAAATCTTTTTTTTAAAAGAATATAATGATATTCCTTCTCTCTCTTTCTCTCTTTTTCTCTTTCTGTCTCTCCCACTCACCCTTTCTCTCTTTCTTTTCTTAATTTTGGAGATAACTTTTTTTAATTTACATTAGAGTCAAGGACTTAATGTTCCACCCAATAAAAAGTTTAACAAGTGAAAAAGCAAAATGACCCTAGTTTAGCAGTAATGTAGGCAAGGGCTGTAAACAATAAGTGAATGGAAAGAGGGTCATTAAGTTGGTATTTTTGAATGGACCATGAATGATGTTATAAATATCCAAGTGGCCCTTGGCAGAAAAAGTTTCCCCACCCCTCTGAAACTTGAATGAACAAAGAATTTTAAAATACCATAAACATATACTTTTTCTGTTGTTATTCTGGAATAGAGAGTGTGACAGCTTAATAATTTTTTAAAGATTTTATTTATTTATTTGAAAGGTAGAGTTATAGACAGAGAGACAGAGAGAGAGAGAGAGAGAGAGAGAGAGAGAGAGAGTGTCTTCCATCCTCTGGTTCACTCCTCAAACGGCCACAATGGCAGAGCTGAGCCAATCCAAAGCCAGGAGCCAGGAGCCAGGAGGGGCTTTCTCTGGGTCTGCTATGTGGGTGTAGGAGCCCAAGCACTTTGGGCCATCCTCCACTGTTTTCCGAAGCCATCAGCAGAGTGCTGGATAGGGAGAGGAACAGCTGGGACACAAACCAGTGCCCATATGGGTTGCTGCTGCCACAGGTGGAGGATTAGCCTACTATACCACAGCAGCAGCCCCCAGGTTGGTGATTTTATACATCACTGGCAATAAGGTAAAATCACTGTAATATCCATGTAATACAATTTTAAAATAGTCATCACCGTTACAAATGTATTTCGTATTTGACCTAGCTTTGCTTCACTAAAAATGCTGCACATGCTAAGTAACACAGGTGCGAGGTCTCTAGCTATTAGAGCAAATGAATGAACATAGATACAAAAACTGGCCGGTACTCAATATCAATATGAGATATGACAAAATGAAAACAAAGGAATACATGCAATAGAGCAGAATCGTATATATCACAGCAACCTTGATATTTAACTATGGTTCAGAAGTCTAAAAGCCTTTTTCTAAGTTCTTTTTCGAATGTTCTGAAATTTCACAATGTTGCAAGTTTTGGAAAATGTGTTCTTGTTCATTATATGAGTACTTGTTAAGCTCTTACTTGGAAGTGCAAGTCTTTCAATTTGTAGAAAGTCTGTGTTATCTCAGTAGAATGCCTGTTTACTTTCTGTAGCTCCTAATTTCAAAAACTAAATATTGAATCTTCTAAACGTAGCCTCTTATTTTCTCATATTTTCTTTTCTTTTTAAAACTTATTAAATTTTTAATTTTTATTGTAAAGAGAACCAATTTTCATAATTTGTTTTCTATTTCTTTTGGATTGTTCTATTTTCTTTTTCCTAATTGAGTATCTCAATTCTAACGCTGAAGTTTTAGTTTGTTTTATTACATTTGTAATATTTTAGGGCATTTTTCTATTGTCTAAATTGTACATATTCAAAAGATTTTATTATTTTACAAGATGCAATATTTTCCTATCTCTCTAAAGCATTGTTTTGTCTGTTTTAGTCTTCTATTTTATGCAGGTTTACAGTCTTTATAAACACTCTTCTTTTCAGAAATTTGCTGATTTATTTATCTGAAGGGCAGAGTGACAGAGATGGAAGAAAAGAGAGAGAGAGACAGAGATATCGTCCATCTTCTGGTTCACTCTCCAAATTGCCATTAACAGACATGTGGTGGACCATGTTGAAGCTGGGAGCCAAGTACTTAGCATCTTGCCTTGCCTTCCCAGAGGTATTAGCAGGAAGCTGAATTGGAAGCAGAGAAGCTGGGACTTGAAGTGGTACTCAGTTATGGGGTGTTGGTGTGATAAGTGGCAGCTTAACAGGCTGCACCACAATGCCAGCCCCTAAGTACATTTTAAATAATAATTTGTTCTCTTTCATTTGGAGTCTTCTTGCCAAATATTGGGCAGTTATAACTAATGCTGAGACACAGAAGGCTGATTGGAAACCTGACATGTGAGTGTGTCCCTTCATGACTAAAAGCTCTGCTACGGGGTTGCAGGTTGGCAACTGTCTTTCCAATGGAGAACCCTGAATGAACTTGGCACCCTGGAAATTAGTTGTTTGTAGGGACTGGCATACGAGAGTCAGATGAGTTTTCTGAATTTCTAAGTTGGAAGAGAGGTTACCAGTGTCTGCTAACTTCCTGTTGTCAGACCATACCTTAGCAATTCATTCTCAGATGCTGTAAGCCCTCATATTCTTAAAATTGCTGCTACTCGAATAATAAATTAGTTTTCATAATTGGGCCCCCTCATTACAGTTTTGTTTTTTGATTACGGATTTTATGCTAATTCAACAACTTCATATTTTTATCACATTCTCGAGATATATTGACAATATTTGCTTAATATTGCTTACTTTTCCCCTCTCTTTCTTGATTAAAGTTCCTGTCTTTTTTTCCTCATTATTTTGAGGCTTCTGGAGGAAGAAGCAATATAATTATAAAGATTTAGCAGAGTTAAATGCAAATGGTTTTCAGATTTATCATTATGGAATTTTTCTAATAAGGTAAACAACTTAAATAAATTCCTAGAAAAATGCCCTCTGACAATCTGATTGAATCGTAAATACAAAATTTGGATAATCCTCCAACTTCTTAAGTGATTAATGAAATTGTTTTTAAAATCTTTCCAAAAAGAAGCATGGTGAGAATATACAGTCTTCTATCCAAATTCTATACATTTTAATAAAAAAATGATGCTAATACTAACTAAATCCCTGAAAAAAAAGTGAAAGAACATAATCAATTATATTAAACTACAAAAACTGTGGTTATTTACTCTGAGAACATTGAATATATGACTTTTATTGACCTATCATTAAATTTACTGCTCTTTCATTTGATTGGCTGATAATATCATAATTGATTGTTTTATTATGAGTATATTGATAATCTGTATTCTTATAATTATAAGCAGTTACTTACATAGGCAAGTTTGAAGAGCTTTGGAATATTTTACTTGGCTTCCTAAATACTTCTGGTTTTTTCTCTATTGATATGTGAGATTTCAAGTGAGGTATGGAAAGAGCAGGGATGGTTTCAATTTTGGAACAATCTCTATTTAATTTATAATATGCATAGAATATTTTCTAGGAAGTCATGCCTCACAAACCCATATATTTTATGTTTGTTAATAAGCGACACATAACCAGGAATATTTTGCTAAGTGATTCATTAGATACATGCTATCCCCTAATAAGTATTAGATCTACTTTCTTAGGTATTTAGTTGGGTTTACCTAAATAAGAGGATTATGTCCTGTCTTTTATGTTCTTTCATTATCTGTGAATATCAGTTCCATTAGTGATCAGTAAAAGGCACTCGACCCAACTTAATTCATTTCTATCTCCACAAAATTCTGAGGTTTACATTTTTTAACAGATTCTAAAATCCCTCATTTTTTAATACCCTGTGTGTTTGCCTATTGCAGTCATCTGTTCCTATGGATCCTTCAACATATCGATCACAATTAAAGCATTTGCCTGATAATTACAAGTCTGGGATAACTATGTATAGGTTTTAACTATTTTCTCTTGAATACAAATTACATTATTTAGTTTTGTTTTTGTAATGTCTCTTTTTATTATATCAGATACATTATATTATAGCTAACTCATAAAAGCATATGTATGTCTATCATATTTGTATCTATAGCTACAAAACACACACACATACAAAAATTCCCTTTTTCCTTTGGATTAGACTACAAAAAGGAAAAGTTATCTATTATGATATTTTAAGAATTTTTTCTCGGGGTGGGCATTGTGGCATGGCCAGTAAAACCACTGCCTATAATGCTGGCACCCAATATGGGAGCTGGTTTGTGCCTTGGATGCTCTACTTCCAATCCAGCTTCCTTGTTCTTTTTTTCTTTAAAATATTTACTTATTTTATTTGAAAGGCAGAATTACAGAATGAGAGGAAGAGACAGAGATAGATCTTCCATCCATTGGTCTACTCCCCAGGGCTCAGCCAGGCTGAAGCCAGGTATTTCATTCTGGTCTTTTCATTTGGGTGGCAGGGGCCCAGGTACTTGGGCCATCTTCTATTTTTTTCCTAAGCCATTAGCTGGGAGCTGAGTTGGAAGTAAAGCAGCAACCATAATATATAAAGATGAAATGTTGTTAATATTGCAAAAAGTTATTTTGATAGGCATTGCACCATTCCATGCAATTATTAAGTGACAATTTAGCTGGTGTTTGATTTAAAAAAATATTTGGCTTATGTGCTATGTCTTATTACCAATTCTCTATATCTCCTTTTTATGGAAGGTTATGAAGGTGAAAAATTTCAAGTGGCCATTGTGGCTTACTTTTCTCTGGCTGACAACTGTGTTGGAAATGGAGCTGATATGAACACACTTGAAGATATTAGCCATGTATATAGCTTCCCATATGAAGGCATAATACAGGTACATAAACATGTAATGATTTCTCACTTATCTTTTTAATCTTTAATTATAAAAAAAGTTAAGATTAGAAATTCTTCAATGTTCAAGTTATGCATAGTTTAGATATAACTTCATGAACTTATTCCCAACGATCTCTTTAGAAATCTTTATTTCTGATTATTATAGCATGGAAAGGTAATAAAGCATTTGAAGAATCATTTTATATCTTAGTCCTTTTGTCTTCTATCCATGTTTTTATTTGCCAACTGATTTAAGCCTCTTAAATACCATTGTGATTATGCCACTTTATTGTTCGAATATCATAATTAACTGCAATTGTCTTGCTTGTAGTATACTTCTGGGAAATTTCTCAGAGCACTCTTACCACTAACAATTTTGAGACTTAAAGTAAAAATAAAAGAGATGGCATTTTTGACTCTTCTTGTACAAATTAGGCTTCTATTTTTTAGACATTTAAAATAAATGTAGGTTCTAAATTTTATTAATTTTAATATTTACTAATTTTACTGGAGAGACCGAGTGAACTCCCCTCTGCTGTCTCTGCCCTAAATGACCACTAAGGCTATGATGAACCAGAAAAAATACAGGAGCCCAGAACTCAATCGGGGTTTCCACTTGCGTGTCAGTGACACAACTACATGGACTATTAGCTGCTTCCTCCCAGGGTGTGCATTTGCAGGAATCTTGAGTTAGAAGAGAAGCCGGGACTCTGCCAAGGCATTCTGATATATGATGTGGGCACTTGTATTATGAACTTGTAATCAAAGTGCTAGAGGAGTTTTCCAAAGATGTTCAGAGTTAGCCAAATATTGTTAACCTTTTTTTGTCTTTACACAATACTAATTTTGTCATTTTATAGATGCAAAATTATATTCTTTTAATCTGAATATATCTCAAGATCATTTATTTATTTCAAAGAGATAAAGAGAAGGAGAAGCAGAAGCCAGGGCTGGCCAGGCTGAAGCCAGAAACCAGGAGATTCTTCCAGGTCTCCCACATGGGTGTAGGGGCCCAAAGACTGGGCCATAATCCACTGATTTCCCAGGAGCTTTAACAGGGAGCTGATTCTGAAGTGTAGCAGCTGGGACTCAAACTGGACCCCTATAGGGTGCCAGCACTGCAGGCGGCAGCTTTATGCGCTATTCCATAAGGCCAGCCCTGCAAAACTATATTCTAACTTTATATTGTGTATAACACTCACATGCAATTTTTCAATAAAGATTAATAACTTTTTGAAATTATATTGATATTGTACCAATCCCATAAAACATAAACGAAATGCAATTAATCCTTTTTCTTTCTTATTAAATGTTTCACTATTTATCTGGACAATAGTCCTAGATATTTATATGTTGATGGCATATTTATAGTAAATTAATTTCAACTTTCTATAAAATAAAAAAGAAAATGAGAAACGTTAAAGTAAGTGAAAAAGAACTAGATTCAGGCATATATAAGTTGACAGTTGCAGGTTAATTATCTGTTCTCTACAACCAGGGGTAGATGATTAAATACATTAGAAAAACACAGTATTTTTGATGACACATACACATAATAACGAGCACACACAACAAGAAGTTAACACCAACAGTTTAAAACATAATTCACATACTTGATTGTCTCATGGAGCCATATAGTCAAATATCCAGTGCATAATAATCCCAGAGGCATAAAAATGAAAAGCCATTTTTGTACATCAAACAGAATAATATCTTCATTAGACACACAGGACAGAGATTCTCCTCATGAGGATTTTTCCTTTTTGTTCTATTGCATCTGTCAAATAAACAGTCTTCATCATGCAAAAAATGTCTCCAGAGAAACTACTGCAATTCCAGGTTGTCCTTGGAGAAATTATGCCAATTATAATGATATGACTTACAGTATAAAGTATATATAATAGCAGTGCCTCGGCATAACAGACTGGGAAAAACACAGGAAAGCTAGCAGCCAGTGCTTGTGTAACACCTTGTCTCTAGAACTTCCCCAAACCTGTCAATCCTAACTGAAAGACCAAGAAAAACTGTGTGCAAGATTTTGAAGAAGTGACTCAAGGAAATTTTTGTTCAAAGGATAGCAGACTGATGTGGTCAGCTACACTCATTCCTTGTTTAGGACATTTAGGTGGTGATGAAGTCGTTGAACCTATGCCTGTCCTCCACTACATAACTTCCTCTTATAGGATCAGCTGAAAAAGTGATGATGATAGAGGGTTGTCCTCTCTCTCTCTAGGTCGAAATGGATAAATAATCAAAGAAGTCTTAACATGTTTTCATATTTTTAAGGGATAAAATAACAGCGTTGGGAATTTTATGTAAAAAAATTATAGTTCATACCTAGGATTTACCTAATATTATAACTATGTCACTGTCATAATTATAGAGAAGAATAAAGCAAATGAAATTATATTGAATTCACAAATAAAGCAAATACATTGGAGGATTTCCAGAGGAATCAAAGTAATGATAGATACATCAGTCTGAACCTTCCAACATAATCTCTAAAAAAAAATACCACGAGAATAAAAAATAAAATCATTAAACACTGATCACTGATTCTTATTTTGTTTTTTTCGCATGGTCAATTTGAAGTTTTTTTTTTAATTTTTAAAAATTTTCAGTATAGTGAAATTAAATGAATTATATATTAGGTAGTTTTTCTGTAAACATAAGCTAGAAAAATTAGGAAGTTTTGAATAAAGTTTAAAGGCCAGAAAATATTATATTACACCAAAGTTAATTTCCTAACATTCATAATTTTTCTGAGGTAATTAAGAAGACTATCTTAGTTTCATATGAATATACCCTAACGTAATTGAGTATAAAGTACAATACAATCTCCAAGTACAGAAAGCAAAGCAATAATATATGAATTTGTGTGCATGTAGAGAGAGAGAATAATAAAGCCATGTCATAAAGTGCTATTTGTTTTACTATATAAGTTTTTATTTAACTTTGTAAGTCAAATATAACAGTGCTCCTTTAAGAAACTTCTCATCTAATATCCTCTGAATGTAGAAAATCATTATATGTTTAAACAGAAATAAAGGCCTTTCTGAATTGTAAACAAATAGACATACAGATACAGATGGAGAATATTTATAACTTCAATTATAATGTTTTAGCCATGGAACAAATGTAAATAGCATTTGAAAAAACTCATCTGCGCATGTCTAAGGTCTATGCTCCTTCCTAATGTACTTCACATTCTTATTTTCTTTGAGCTCCAAATTTAAAATGGACAGATTCTCCATGGAATCTTATCCAATAGAGATTAGAAGTCGCTAAGCCATTGATTTATTTACAACCACCAAAGGATCAGACCATAAAGCCAGTTTCTAATAATTGGGGCTGGAAATAGAAACTAGCTTTTAAGCAATATGCTAAAACCAAAATATAAAAAAATAAAAAAAGCCAGATAGAAATCATGGTCATTTTTTAAAAAATTATTGAAGTTGTACTGTTGGTTGGGAGCTACTCCTAGGAACTCAGGAGATGTATGCCTGGATTGAAGCCCCTGAAAGAGATATGCTTCTCTGGTGACACTATTTATCTAAATATGCCCAGGATACTCATTCAACACATCTATAGAGAATTTCCAAACATTTAAAAACAATAACTAAAAAAAAATAATAATGTCATGGCTTTGGGAAAATATTAAATAATGTGTTAAAGTATGATTTTATTTGCTTTTAGTAAGGAATTTAGAAAAACTATACAACTTCATGGAAAAATTCACAAATCCACTTGAGAAAAAATACAATTTATTGATACTGGAATAGATTTTTCCATGGATCTGTTTCCTTCTATAGACTTTTTAAATAATACTTGTCAATATTTAAGCAATACCTGTAAAAATGTTTAAAATGAAATGAACAAGTAATAGACAGTTAAGCAGCATATTTTATTTATCAACCTGGAAATCTATAGTTGTTTCATAATTGGAATATGAATTAAAATGACTAGAAAATGGTTTGGTGTAAATTAAAATTATTCTTTACTTTTGCCAAAGAAACACATACTTTTATTACATAAAAGAGCATATTAAGTGTAAATTTTAAATAAACAATATTATAGCATGATAGAAGTTTACAAAATTCTTAATTTTTGTACTTTATAGAGTTGTACAGATGGGTGCAGTTGCTTGGCTGAAGAAGAGAATCAGAGTCATTGGTGTATATGTGGTCTTAGATGGGCTGTCCAACTGCATCTGGAAAATACAACTGATTATCCAGCAAATAGATGTCAACACGAAGATCAGTGTAAAGGTGAAATGAATGTAACCAGGTATACATGAATCATTTGACTATGAGTGTTATCTATAGACAAAAAAATCCCACTTATATGAATAAGTCATTATGCAACTATTTCATAAGATTTTATAATAAGTCTTTTCGTTTAAAAAATTTTGTAATTCATATTCCAGTTCTTATATACTGCTATATGATAGAATGATAGATGCATTATATATCATATTACTGGGACAAAAAGATGAGGAGAAGGAATACAACCATGTAATAGTAACTGATCTATATCATACTAGGATCAAGTTAGTATAAATCTGCAAGAAATTCTGATAAGAGTATGGTAAGCCATATAGTAGTACTATGAAATGTAATTCAAATAATCAGTAAAAATAGCATTAAATGAATTAAAAGTGTGTCCTAAATAATATTTATATACATAATATAAAAAGAATCAGTATCTGAATAGAGGTACAAAAAACATTATACATGTGGAAAACAGAAAGAAAAATGGTACATATAAGTCCAACTTTATCAATATTAACACTGAAAATAAATGGGATAATATTTAATCTAAAAAGAAGATACATACACTTGCTCATACCAGATCATACAGAAAATATCCTTTGGGTTCAAATAACAACATTGGTTAGAAGTAGAAAATAAGAAAAGATACACCATGTGAAAAATAAAAACTACAATAAAGTGTAAGGTTCTATATTTATATTGGGCAAAACAGACCTTAAAAGAAATAAAATAGTTACTAAAAAAAAAAAAATAAGAGCACCATACACTCACAAGTACATGTAGCAAACACTAACACAATTAAAGAGAGATACAGCCAATACAACAATAATAGTTGGAGTTATTAATACTGCACTTTTCAATAGGAGGAATAACATTTGGCAGAAAATCAACAAAGATATAAGTGATTTGGCACAAAGAGTCATCTATAACTAGCATATATCTTTAAGAAACACTACCCACAATAGCAGAATAACCTTAAATGCACATGGACATTTTCTTAGGATACTCTATTTTCAGCAGTAATGCAAGGTGCATTACATTTAAAAGGGTGGACCTAATAGAAAGGGGGTGTTCTCTGAACACAATGAAATTAAGCATAAAGAAGAGTAACAAATTTTGTAAATTCACAATTAAACAGGAAATCATAACAAATTATATTAACCAATGTATTGAAAGATATTACAAGGAAAGTTAGAAAATATTTTGAGGAAAGTGAAAATGAAGACACAACGTATCCAAGTTGATGGGGTGTAAGTGTTCAGAATAAAATTTATATCTGTAAATGCCTACATTAAAAATTATATATGAGTCAATGTTCTAGATCCCGACAACACAGTGAACAGAGGAAATTAAATAAAACCAGCAGGATGAAGGACATTATTAAGTACACAGTGAAATAATAACAAAAAATAAAAAATATCTCTGAAGCAAAAAAAATCTGCTTTTAAAGTATTAACAAAATGAATAAATCTTCAAGAGATTAAGCTTAAAAGAGAGAAGAACCAAGTTACTAAAATTAGAAACAAGAGAAAAAGGAATTATGAAGAGACATCATGAACAAGTGTGGAGATACATACATATATATATAAGTATGTGTATATATATATATATATATAATTTAGTTAACTGTGATGAAATTAAAAGTTACCCCAAACTAAAACCACTGAAACTGATTCAAGAAGAAATAGAAAATCTGGGTAGATTTCTAATAATCAAAATGATTGGAGCAATAATTAAAGCAAAGACTTAGTATTACTAACTCTGTAATGCCCAAGAGTAGATGGCTTCACTGGAACATCCTAGCAAATATTTAGACAGAATTAATGGAAAGTATATACAATCTCTTCCAAAAATAGGAAAGAATGGAAAATTTTCCAGGTCATTCTATGAGGCCAATATTATATTGATACTAAAACCAGGGGAACATATAAAAAAAATCTATAGACCAATGTTTCTTATTTATCTAACAGAAGAAACTTAAGCACAGTGATAGAACACAAAATCCAGCAATATATAGACAGATTTATGTACCATGACCAGTTGGACTTAAACAGGAATGCAACATCAGTTTGACATCCTAAATCAATTAAAATATTATGCCATATAAATTAAAGAACATTGCACTTAATATGAAAAAAACAGTTAAGCCAGTCAAAAGAATGGTAACACTTTACACTCATTCATATGGGTATAAAAAAAAGGAAAGATAATAACAACTGTTGGTTTTGGCAAGGATATGCATATTGGGCCTTCATACATTGTTGATAGCACTGTAAAATGAAGCAAGTATTTGGAAAATAGATTTTGTTTCTCAAAAATTTATTTTAAGCCTTATAATATGACACAGCAATTCCACTTCAAATATGTACTCCAGAAAAAAATTAAAATGTATGTCTACACAAAACATTAGTACATCAATATTCGGATAGTTTTATTAAAAGCAGACAAGAAGTAGAAGAATCCAAATGTTCATCAGCTAATGAATGTATAAATAAAATATTACACACACACACACACACAGTGGGGATATTATTTAGCAATAAATTGCTGATATATACCTCAACATGAAGAACTTTGAAAATAGTTTGATAAGAAAAGGAAGCCTGGAATGAAAGACACATACACTAGAGCTCCATAATTACTTACCCAATGAAACAACAATCATCAGGAGCATTTTATTTGGTAGGACAATAATCAGTTGTTCTGTATTAAACGGCCTTTTTTTTTTTTTTTTCTGACTTTGTGTTTCTCTGTTTATCTTTTTTGGTATCTAGAGAGTCTTGCATTTTTGCAATTGAAAGTATCAGCATTTTCATGAGTTCTTGGTATTGTCCATAATTACTACTAAAAAAATGGAGTTCAGTAAATATTTCAGAGATATAAATACTTCATGTATAATTAAGAGTTTCTCTATCAATTACATCTAGAAATTATTATATAACACCTATCACTTCCTATAATAAAAATATATGCCAAATATTAAATATAAACTAACAAAATATGCCTGTTTGTGAGAATACAACAAAAATATAAGGAAAAAATACACTGTTTCTCTAACCACTAAGATCAATAAAATGATAAGATAATGCTCTGAAAAAAATTACAATCCATGCATTATATTATGTTTAAAAATGGCTAAGAGAACAAGTCTTTCCAAATAAATTCACTCATTCAATTCAGTATTGCAAATGATTGCATTTATTCTAGAAAGTAATCAGCATGTTCTTAAATCTGTATAAAAAAGGATATTTTTATAAATAGTTTAGTAATCTTTGATAAAGATGAGAAATGGAGTGGGACTTTTTGTTCCAGCTATTATGATGGCCTACAAAACCCATACGGAAGTTTTGAAAGAACAAATGATGAACTGACAAAGAGCTCTGTGAACAACTCATGTGCAAATGGGATCTAGATATATGAGAAATCTGTCCATAAATTGATATTACTGCACAGAGTATTTCAGTAAATGATACTGGGGAAATGGCTCAATATCACACCAGTAATGGAACCCAACTTAATACTTTATGTAGAAGTACACTTAAAATTTATTTAAAGACCTACACATAAAAGGTAAAATCCATCATTTAATGGGCAGTAATATAGAAAAATATCTCTGTGGTTTTATGGTGGAGAAATTTTTAAACAAAATTAGCAAAGTTCAACTGAGAAAGCCAAATAATGATAGTCTTGAAATAATAGTACTTTAGAGAATTTCCTTGCAATGAAAAACACCAATAATAGTAATGTTAACAGACAGATGGTTGATAATGCATAAATATGTTTTCTATTGAAGTTTATTTTTAACGAGGTCAGCTTGAATTGCATAAAATAAGCAAAATATTTCACACAAATTAGAGTAATACGTATTTCTCAGGAAAAGTTAAAAAAATACTTGGAATTTGGGGAAACTTTTAAGGAACCAAAAACAAAATATTACCAGGCATGACATCAAGCAAGGATCAGAATAGCTTTTGGGAAGCAGTGTCATAATTTAACACAGGGTCAAACTGAAGTGTTCATGAAATTAACTACTTTTTGCAGCCTTAAAGGCCTAAATTCCCAATCTCTACTTGTTATCAGAAGTGTCATGCCAAAATAGAAATTATTGATGCATATATGAATCAAAAATTCATTGTGGCAGCCGATGATGTGGCATAAGGGATAAAGCCTCAGCCTGCAGTGCCAGCATCCTATACAGAAGCTGGTTTGAGTCCTGGCTGCTCCACTTCTGAGCCAGCTCTCTGTTATAGCTTGGGAGAGCTGTGGAAGATGTCACAGATCCTTGGGCTCTGCACCCACATGGGAGACAGGATGAAGTTCCTGGCTCCTGCTTTTGGACTGGCCCAGCTCCGGCCATTGCATGATTTTGGGTAGTGAAACAGTGGATGGAAAATCTCTCTCTCTCTCTCTCTCTCTCTCTCTCTCTCTCTCTCTCTCTCTGCCTCTCTGCCTCTCTGTAACTCTGCCTTTCCTGCTTTTCAAATAAATAAACAAATCTTTAAAAAAAATCATTGAGTACCATGAATTCAAAGACATTTTGTAAAGTTGTTTGGAAATGATACCTTCTACCTGTCTTCAGATAATATACTAAAAGTAACTTTTTATTATTTTCATAACACATCTCATGTCTTTTATTTCTCTTAGAAAGCAGATTGTTTTTTATTTAAGATTGTATTTATTTATTTATTTGAAAGGCAGAGTTTAAGAGAGGCAGAGAGAGAGAGAGAGAGAGAGAGAGAGAGAGAATCTTCCATCCACTGCTTTACTCCCCAGATTGCCGCAACAGCTTGAACTAAGCAGATATGAAGCCAGGATCCAGGAGCTTCTTCGAGGCCTCCCACGTGGGTGCAGGGGTCCAAGGACTTGGGTCATGTTCTACTGCTATCCCAAGCCAAAGCAGAGGGCTGGATTGGAAATGGAGCTGCCGGGACTAGAACTGGTGCCCATATGGGATGCTGGCATTGTAGGCAGCAGCTTTACCTGCTAGGCCATGGTGCTAGCCCTGAAAGCAGATTAAAAAAAAATTTTAAGGTAAACACATATCATACATCTCATATATGTAGTTTTAAGAGCGAAGTGATACTTTCTACCCTATCCTCCCTCCCACCCACTCTGCCAGTCTTGCTCCTCCTCTCTTATCCCCTCTCTTAATTTTCACAATGTTCTACGTTCAGCTTACTTTATGCCCATAAGGTTAACCCTACACTATGTACAGAGTTCAACAAGTAGTATGAAAAAAAAAAAAAAAAACAAAAAACCAAAAACACTGTACTTCAACAGTTGAGAAAAGGGCTGTAAGTAATCATCAAATCCCAAAATGACTATTTCACTCCTGTACATTACAGTTTTGATAATCTAGTTACCACAGATCAGGGAAAACACATGCTATCTGTCTTTTGGGGGCTGGCTTATTTCACTAAGTATGATGGTTTCCAGTTGCATCCAGTTTGTTGCAAAAGACAGCATTTCATTCTTTTTTACAGTTGAGTAATATCCCATACTATATATGCACCATAGTTTCTTTATCCAGTCATAGGTTGATGGACATCTGGATTATTTCCATATTAGCTATTGTGAATTGAGCTGAAATAAACATGGGGTACAGATAACTCATAAGCTGATTTCATGTCTTTTGAGTAAATTTCTAGGAATGGGATTACTGGGTCATATAGTAGATCTATTTTCAGCTTTCTGAGGTATTTCCATACTGTCTTCCACAATGGCTGTACTAGATTACATTCCTGCTAAGAGTGTCTTAGGGTACTTTTTCCCCCACACCCTCATCAGCATTTATGTTTGTTGATTTCTGTATGAAAGACATTATAACTTGGGTGAGGTGAAATCTCATTGTGGTTTTGATTTGCTTTTTCCAGATGGATACTGATCCTGAGCATATTTTCATGTATCTGTTGGCCATTTGAATTTCCTTGAAAAATGCTTGTTCAGGTCTTTTTCCCACTTCTTAACTGGAATATTTGTTGTTTAGTTTCTTGAGCTTTTTATGATTCTGGATTAATCCTTTTTTGGTTGCCTAGTTTACAAATATTCTCTGTCATTCTGTTGATTGCCTCTTGACTTTGCTGAGCGTTTTCCTTTGTAGTGCAGAAACTTCTCAGGAATGTAATCCCCTTTTTCTATTTTTTGCTTTGATTGCCTGTGCTTCTGGGTTCTTTTCCAGGAAGTCTTTGGCTATTTGAATGTCTTGAAGAGTTTCCCCCAAGTTCTCTAGTAATTTGATAGTATCAGGTTGTAGATTTAGATCCTTGATCCATTATGAGTTGATATTTGTATAAAGTGTAAGGTATGGGTCTTTGTTCACACTTCTGCACACAGAGATACAAAGCAGATTTTTTGTTAAGATTTATTTATTTATTTATTTATTTGAAAGGCAGAGTTACAGAGGGGGGTATGTTATTGTATTCACTGGTTCACTTCCAAAATGGCTAAAATGGCCAGAGCCAGCCTGGTCAAGACCCGGGATCTAGGAGCCAGGAGCTTCCTCCAAGTCTCTCATGATGGTGCAGCGGCCCAAGGATTTGGGCCATCTTCAGCTGCTTTCCAAGGTTCATTAGCAGGGAGCTAGATCAGAAGTGGAGCAGCTGGATCTTGAACCTGCAACCTTATGGGATGCTAGACTGCAGGAGGTGGCTTTAGCTGCTATGCCACAGTGTCCACCCTGAAAGCAGATTATTATTTTTTTTTTTACCTACCAAATTAACTATTGTTTTCACTCTCTGAACATACAAGTAGTTTGTGTTGCAGCGCTATTTTTTTCCTGTTTTTATTTTTTGGGAAATTTAAAGCTTTTCCTGTACAGGCTATTTTGGAGATGCACATTTCATATGGAATGCTAGCTATAAACCAAACACTACTTTTTAACTTATAAGTGAAAGTTATAGTTTAATATTTAAAATCTGAGAGTCCAAGAGAAATCAGGTAGAGTTGCAAAGGTTATTTCTGGATAGTCAGGAGGGTTATTATATATAGATCTTATATAATTTGCCACAGAAGTAAAATATATTTTGAAAAGTTTTCTTTTAAATTGCTTCAGAATTAAGAATTCTAGTAACTTTTCATTTGTAAAGCTGCTGTAATTTGCCATAATGTCAGTGACTATTTAACAAGTAGAATTGTCTACTTTGTATTTCTTTTTAATTTTTGCATGCTATGCAAACTTTTATGCCTCCCAAGCAAAAAATGTTATGTGGGTATATTCACTTTAAAAAATATATCATGCAGAGCTGGTGCTGTGTTGCAATAGGCTAAGCCTCTCCTTGTACCAGCATCCCATATGGTTGCTGATTCACATCCAGGCTGCTATTCTTCAGATCCATCTCTTGGGCCAGGGAAGCAGTGAAGATGGCCCCAGTACTTGGGCCCCTGTGGCTGTGTGGGAGACCTGTAGAAAGCACCTGGCTCCTGGCTTTATATAGTTCCAGCTCCAGCCACTGTGGCCATTTGGGGAGTGAACCAGCAGGTGAATCTCTCTCTCTCTCTCTGTAACTCTACCTCTCAAATAAATAAAATATTAAAAAAACACACACACATGGCCGGTGCCGTGGCTTAACAGGCTAATCCTCCGCCTTGCGGCGCCAGCACACCAGGTTCTAGTCCCGGTTGGGGCACCGGATTCTATCCTGGTTGCCCCTCTTCCAGGCCAGCTCTCTGCTATGGCCCGGGAAGGCAGTGGAGGATGGCCCAAGTCCTTGGGCCCTACACCTGCATGGGAGACCAGGAGAAGCACCTGGCTCCTGGCTTTGGATCAGCGAGAT
This sequence comes from Lepus europaeus, assembly GCF_033115175.1. Taxonomy (NCBI): domain Eukaryota; kingdom Metazoa; phylum Chordata; class Mammalia; order Lagomorpha; family Leporidae; genus Lepus; species Lepus europaeus. The sequence continues at coordinate 62,580,975 of NC_084829.1, read as the reverse complement.
GCGCTGGCTGCAGCGGCCATTGGAGGGAGAACTAACGGCAAAAAGGAAGACCTTTCTCTCTGTCTCTCTCTCTCTCTCGCTATCCACTCTGCCTGTCAAAAAGAAAAGGAAAACACACACACACACACACACAACAAGAAGGAAGTTCTACAACATGTAAAAATGGATTATTATTGTATATGCACCCCAACACTCACCCACATACAAGTGAAAATGTTCAGAGAAAAATTGAATTAAATGATAAGTTTAATTTTCAAATCCATGCATGGTTTTCTTGTATAACGCAGTTCCCATGAACATTTTGTGGAACGCTCATGCATGTTTGTGTGTGTGTGTGTGTGTTTGGGGGGGGCATAAGAGTATTTAATTATTCATAATACTGCTAAACTATGTTTCCTCTAGTGTTTACAACAGTTTGTCTATTGTATTTACATATACTTTTCTCTATCTTTGATGTCCTGGAAAACCAAATAATCTTGCTTTTTTAAGTGCTGTAGTAAATTGATATAGAAGTAAAAAATTCAAATTCACTTAAGTAATGTCAAGTTAGATATTCCACTATAAATATGCATTCCAAAAATAATTACAGTAAATTTCATTAAATGAAGTGCTTTTGCCAATTAGTTTCAACATTGATAAGACTTGAAATCAGTTGCATGAACATCAAATTATTTCTCCAGTATGATTTTTTTTTTCTTTTGTACATAAACCAATACATGTGTCATGCATTTAAAGTCAAAGTTTGACTGTATTATAGTCTCAGGTTGCATGAGGTTTCATCTTTTAACTTCATATCTCAAACAATCAAATGCTTAAATGCTATGTGATTTTGGGCTACAAGACCAGATTTTTATTTTATTTTGTAATATCTAAATAACTTTTCATGGGTGTAACCTTTTGCATTGCTTTTCACATTATCTGGTATGACTTTGAATTTTGTGTATGTGTTTATGCAGTACCTTTAGGAAGATGACCTTTCTCTAGAGCTTAGCTCAATCAAGTTTGAAATGCTTTTCATGATATTTTAGCCAAACAACAATATGTAAGGTGTATGAAACATAAGCTTAGGACTTAAGATAATAAGCAAGTAGAATAACAAATTTAGTTTCTTCTATTTCTAGAAAAGCATTCTCAAAATTAAATAATGAAAAATAATATTAATTACCTTATTTCTAAGTGTCCATATTGTATATTTCACAGTTAATAAGTTTCTGCCTTTTCCTTTTTTCATAGAATTCATTTATATGAAATTTACCTATTATTCAAAGTTTATTTATTTAATAATAGTTTATAATGCACTTTAAGTTCTTAATTCCTTAATAAATAATAGATAATTTTTAATAATTTGGGGGTATCTCTCCAATTTATAGAGTCAGTTGCAATATTCAGAATATTTGTCTAGAACAGCTGGACTTCAGCAGGAGGATGGTGAATGATGAATGTCATAAATATTTCAATGCACAAAATAGATCCACAGAAGAAAAAATGCTCCATGGTTTGTACAATTTTGAAAAACCTTGGTATAAATGAGTGTTAAATTAAAAAAATTTAAAATATCTAAACCTAGATTTGGCTTTCATTTTACATATTCAGTCACTTTGCACAGTTTTAATAATCATTGGATTTTACAGGAGTGAAACTATTAGTTAATGAAATAAATATTATCTTTTATTGAAAAATCTATCAAGTTTATAAATCATGTTGGAAAAAAAATCATCATCCTACTTGAATTTCTATTGCCAAACAGTTTTTATCTGTATTTACAGTTGCCACATGCATGGAAATCCTAATTTGTATGCAAATAGCTAAACACTTCAGTGTGTCTTCTAGTTCAACCATTTTTACTATTTTGTATAAAATGCATCCCTTAGAAATTATTGTCCTTTTTTGATTTTTATATTAGAGTTAGGACACTGGTTTATTTTTATTATTATTATTTTTTTATTTTTATTTTTGACAGGTAGAGTGGACAGTGAGAGAGAGAGATAGAGAGAAAGGTCTTCCTTTGCCTTTAGTTCACCCTCCAATGGCCGCCAGCGGCCGGCATGCTGTGGCCGGAGCACCGCGCTGATCCAAAGCCAGGAGCCAGGTGCTTCTCCTGGTCTCCCATGCAGGTGTAGGGCCCAAGGACTTGGGCCATCCTCCACTGCCTTCCCGGGCCATAGCAGAGAGCTGGCCTGGAAGAGGGGCAACCGGGACAGAATCCGGTGCCCCGACCGGGACTAGAACCCGGTGTGCCGGCGCCGCAAGGTGGAGGATTAGCCTGTTGAGCCGTGGCGCCAGCATCACTGGTTTATTTTTATTATTAAGTGTATTGATATGTTACATTTTTGAATCCATTATATGAAGTAAAGAGAGTACTTAAAAATCAGAAATCTACTAGAAACAGAAATGATAGGTTTGATTGTTTTGGCAGTATATATGAGATAAATATTTAAAGGTGAGAAAAAATAGAACTACCGTCAAAGCAAACTAAAGTAGATATGTGATTTGGGGTCGGCGCTGTGGCATAGAGGGTAAAGCTGCCACCTGCAATGCTAGCATCCCATATGGGTGCCAGTTTGAGACCCAGCCGCTCTGCTTCCAATCCAGCTCTCTGCTGTGGCCTGGGAAAGCAGAAGATGGCCCAAGTCCTTGGGACCCTGCATCTGCATCGGAAACCTAGACTTAGTCCTGGCTCCTGACTTTGGATCTGCACTGCTCAGGCTGTTGTGGTCATCTGGGGAATAAACCAGCGGATGGAAGACCTCTCTGTCTCTCTCTCTGTCTGTCTCTCTCTCTGCCTCTCCTTTTATCTCTATGTAATGCTGACTTTTAAGTAAAATAAATAAATCTTTAATTAAAAAAGATATGTGATTGTTCTCAGTTGTACTGAGGTTTTGAGAGGAAAACAAGCTAAAATTTTCTAAAAATTACAAATCAGTGCAATTATTATAGAGATATATGAGTGTATGTGCAATCATCTTCGCATATCATTGTTAAAATATTTTCCTGACATTTGAGGGATTTTTGCTTCTGTTTCATAAGTAAAATAATATAACTTGGGATGAAACCAGTTAAAATCAGACTATATTGAAATGGTGATGTTACAAATCTAAGAAAAAGCTTTTACAGGTACAGAAATAGAAATTATTTTCTATAAGACTTAAAAGATGTTAATCAATCAAAAATTTATTTAAATAAAATTTTAAAAAGTATTTTTGTTAAGTTATCAGTGCATAGACTGTTCTTAGGTATTCAACAAGTACTTTCAGTGTAGTGGTAGCATATAATACTCAAATTGATCTTTGATTATAATATGAATATAATTTACAGAATTTATTAGTTCTGCTAAAACAAAATATAATTAAGCAAACAAATCAAAATATATCAATGCAGGAAAAACAGTCAAATATGAAGAGAAAGTCTTTGGAAATGAATTGAAGATAAGCATAGATTTCATTTAAATGTAGACTTATAAATTGACAATCTGAAAACTCTGATCACACTTACTAAATTAAACAATATGAATAAAGATATTAAATTCTAGGTATATCAATTTTCTTAAGGGGAATACTGGAGAAGGTATTTAAGAATGAATTAATTGCATTATTTTCAAATTTAATTAATTCATTTTTTAAGGACATTTATTTATTTGAAAGGCAGAGTTACACAGAGAGAGAAGGAGAGGCAGAGAGAGAGAGGTCTTCCATCTGGTGGTTCATTTTCCAGTTGGATGCAACAGCAGGAGCTGCACAGATCTGAAGCCAGGAACCAGGAGCTTCTTCCAGTTTTCCCACATAGGTGCAGAGGCCCAAGGACTTGGGCCATCTTCTACTGCTTTCCCAGGCCATAGCAGAGAGCTGGTTTGGAAGTGGAGCAGTAGGGACTTGCTGGTGCCCATATGAGATGGTGGTACTGCAGGTGGCGGTTCTACCTGCTACACCACAGTGCCAGCCCAAAATATAATTAATTTGAAACAAAATTAACAGGCATAAAAACCTGAAGATATATTGAAAAAATTATAAAAAAGAAAGTTAAAAAAGAGAAAGATGAACAAATATTTTAATGTTTTAATGTTAGAATAATTCAAATATTCCAATGTTCATTAATATACCAAGCTATCAGTGGAATAGTCTATGAAGTTGTCCAAAGATCAACTGAATTATATAAATTTTAAAAGACAACGAATAGAGGATAAAGACCAGGCAAACATTGCAAACTATAAGGTATCAATCACACCACAAATCAATTATAAAATAAACAAATCAGGCCGGCGCCACAGCTCAATAGGCTAATCCTCCGCCTTGATGCGCCGGCACACCAGGTTCTAGTCCCGGTTGGGGCACCGATTCTGTCCCGGTTGCCCCTCTTCCAGGCCAGCTCTCTGCTGTGGCCAGGGAGTGCAGTGGAGGATGGCCCAAGTGCTTGGGCTCTGCACCCCATGGGAGACCAGGATAAGCACCTGGCTCCTGCCATCGGATCAGCGCGGTGCGCTGGTCACAGCGCGCCAACCGCAGCGGCCATTGGAGGGTGAACCAATGGCAAAGGAAGACCTTTCTCTCTGTCTCTCTCTCTCACTATCCACTCTGCCTGTAAAAAATTAAAAAAAAAATAAAATAAAATAAACACATCAAATGTAATTCACATAACAAAACCAAAAACAGAAAACATCAATAGATATTTATGATTGACATCTATTAAGGCCAGCGCAGCAGCTCAATAGGTTAATCCTCCACCTGCGGCGCCGGCACACCGGGTTCTAGTCCCGGTCGGGGTTGCCGGATTCTGTCCCAGTTGCCCCTTCTTCCAGGCCAGCTCTCTGCTGTGGCCAGGGAGTGCAGTGGAGCATGGCCCAAGTCCTTGGGCCCTGCACCCGCATGGGAGACCAGGAGGAAGTACCTGGCTCCTGGCTTTGGATCAGCGCGGTGCGCCGGCCGCAGCGCGCCAGCCTCAGTGGCCATTGGAGGGTTAAACAACGGTAATTCTCTCTGTCTCTCTTTCTCACTGTCCACTATGCCTGTCAAAAAAAAAAAAAAAAAGACATCTATTAAAACACCTCTAATATCAAACTAAAACAAACGCTATTCCAATTCAAAAAATTCAATGTAATAATTTTGTTTATGAAGATTAAAAGAAAGAAAAATTAAAAACATCACAAATACATTAATTAAGACAATGTAGGAACTTTATATATGTGTGTGTGTGTAGAAATATGTATGATGTATTAATGTAGGATTCAAGACAGAAAGTATTACTCCAAACACAAATTTGTATAAGTTGTTCCATTTTAAATAATTGCTACTACAATAAATAAAAAACTAAGAAAACTACTCCTTTCAGAAAATTAAATAGTATGTAAGATACATTTTTACCATGACATATTTTGAAAATAATGTGTCTAGCTTAAATTGATATCAAGTATACAAGACATATCATTAAATGAAAGGGGCATATTTCAGAGCATTATATTTGACCAGGATATGATTTTTTAAAAAATTAATAAAACAGAATATAAGAATAAATATAAATGGCTAGGGATGTAGGTAGGCACAGCTGTAGATATGACAGTATTAATACTATACTATAAAGGATTTCACAAAATATAATACTGATAATTTCCCAAATATGTGTAGGTTGCGTCAAACATTTTTTTTGAAAAGTCCAGAAGTTTGGAACAAACAGGTTGTTCTTTAATTACAATTCAACAAATTAAGAAAGATGAGTATACAAGAAAATGTGTACTTTTGGATACTTGTTCTTTCTAAAGCCATCATACAGATTTATGAATATAGTGACTTTTGATTTTGATTTTTAAAAATAGTAACTAGTCAATTCATTTAATATTGCTCACTTAAACCCACTGATATGTTTATGTGATTATCTTCATTGCCCTTGGGATCCCTGTCAAAGGTACTATAAAAATCTCAGTAGTTTATTTTGGGCTTACCATTATCACTATGATTTAGTTTTCTTTCTCCTCATGCTTTTACTTTCAATTTTATACACAGCATTCAAAGGAATATCTATGGGGATTTAAATAATGTATGAAAATATCATCTTATAATTTGTATTACATTAGATAATGCTGAGAAAGAACCCATTACAATTTATTGAATGTATATGTACTAAAATTATTTGTATATGTGTTCATCTTTGTATCAAGTGAAGAAATATGTAAAAAACTCATTTTTAACTTCAAAAATATCTCTTTTTTTAATTGACTTAGATCAATTGAACTTGCAAGCATTTCAAATACATTTACATGCAATACAGAGTTTTATTTCACAGTTATCTTCATTTAATGGAAACTATATCAAAAACTATTAGAAAAATATATTGGATATAGATTGAAATTAGTGTAAAAGTTTTATATGTATATTATTAAAGCAAAGTCAAAACAAGATTTAAAACTCTCTTAAGTGAATATTTAAAATAGTAAGATTGAATCCATAAAATACATTATGTATTCATGAGTATAGATATATAAAATTAAAATTTGTGTAAAAATTTTATATGCATGTCATTAAAGCTGTTCAGCCCCCAAAAGATCTCAATGGTCATGGCTGAAACAGGCTGAAGCCAGGAGCCAGGATTGTCTTCTAGGCTGGACAGATGGGAACAGGGGCCAAAACTTGGGCCATCTGCTATCTTCCCAGGTACATTAGCAGGGAGCTGGATTAGAAGTGGACATCGCTGCAGGCAGTGGGGTAAACAGCTATGCCACAGTGCCGGCCCCAGTATTATAGCTTTTGAAAAATCACTTGTTTATTTTCATTTTATTTGAACAGCAGACAGAGAAAGAAAAAGATACAGGGAGACAGAGACAGAGACAGATTTTTCATGGGCCCTTCATTCCTTGAATACCTGTAACAATCGGGGCTGGGTCAAGCAGTAATTCAATCTGGGTGTCTCATGTGGGCAGCAGGCATTTAATTACTTGAGTCATCACTTGCTACCTCCCAAGATGCACCTTAACAAGAAGTTGGAATTGAAAGTAAAGTCAGAACTCAAACCCAGGCACTACAATATGGGATGTGGTTGCCATCTTAACTACTGCTCCAAATTCCTGTCTCAAAGTTTTTAGATTATTTCAGAATGTAATAAAGAATGCTTGGCCTTGCCACTTAGTTATATTTTAGATGAATAATTGCATTGAGTGACAAATTGTGATTGAATGATTTATTTTATATGTGATACGTATATACACATGCCATAAATATTCTGTCATTTAGCATTATCCGAGGTTATGAAATTATACCTATTACAGTTAAGTGGTAGAATACATATTTGTGTCTTGCTCTGTTTTATATCAATGTTCTTTCCACTCATTTAACAAAATTAAGTTTTGCCAGAAGAGGACACTTGTTATGAGACTATTTTTAATATACACCTTATAATCATCCTTATTAAATAATTCATCCTAGGGCCACGTTGTGGTGTGGTGGGTAAGGCTGCAGCCTGTGATGCTGTCATCCAATATAGGTGCCCGTTTGTGTCCTGCCTGCTCCACTTCCCAAACAGCTCCCTGCTAGTGGCTTGGAAATCACAACCAAGGATGTCCTCAAGTGTTTGATCCCCTGCTACCAGTGTGGGAGACCTGGAAGAAGCTCCTGACTTGTGGCCATCTGTGGAATAAACTAGCAGATGAAGATCTCTCTGTCTCACCCTCTCTGTAAACTCTGATTTTCAAATGAATAAACAAATCTGAAAAAAATAATTCATGCTATAAATTAAAAATGTGACTTACATATGTTGAAATAAAGTATATAGCTGATTTTTTTTTTTCTTTTTGCACGTCTCAGATGCGGTTGTACTGTTGGTTATGTTGGCAGACTCTGTGTTGTCAATGATGAATATTGGGTAGGAAACCAGAGTTCACCAGAGCATCGACTCTTTCCTACCCATTTGCACAACTGCAACTGTAGCTGTCTGCAAAGGTATGGAAGAAACAACAGTGGAACAGAATATTATAAATCTGTGCCCTACAAAACTGGAGCAGCCGGTATACATTTAAGCAGATATTTCTTCTCCAAGTGTGTCTCAGGATTTGCAGGCAAGTATTTCCAAACAAATCAAATTTTCTAGTGGATAATGTGGTTAACATATTTGTTTGACATATCTCAAATGTGCCTAATGATTGGTATTGCAAACTGCTTTCTCATTTGGCAAAGTAAAAATGCCTTCACTTGAATAATTGGATTGCTTCTTTGGGCAATTTCATCGCTGACTACACAGACTTGCTCATGCAAATGAGGCTAATAAGGCCAGGTTAAACCATTGAGAATATGATAGTTTATGTCAGGGGTCTGAAGAGAAAAACAGGCAGCTATAACCTCCTAATAATTTTGCCCAAATAGGCTCAGTCCTGCACTTCAGTCTCCTCTTTGGCTGCATAAGCACATTGAGAGCCATTTTTTCCTTAGTTTAGGAATAAAACTTTGGTTTCAGTGTGGTCTAGATCAGTTTGATGTCCTGAAATTAACAGGACATAAATAAAATCATAAACAATATAAATTCCACATAAAGTTATAGAGGACAAGTTTCATAGTGGCTATATGGTAATAAAGCAGCTTTCAACATAAAGAAAATCAGAAATTAAGCTTTCAAATTTATATTGATCCCATCCTTGGTCTTTCGTTGAAGTTATGCATGGTAATTATAAAACTTCTTTATTACCATTGTCTCATAAAAGGCAATACAGAAACCACACAGGAAATATTTTTGTCACTTTTATTTATTTATTTTTGAGATTTATTTATTTACTTGAAAGAGTTAGAGAGAGAGAAGGACAGGCAGAGAGAGACTGAACAATTTTGGCTGGTTCAGTCCCCAACTGGCCACACGGCCGGAGCTGTGCCCATCCGAAGTCAGGAGCCAGGAGCGTCCTCTAGGTCTCCCACACAGGTGCAGGGGCCCAAGGACTTGCGCCACCTTCTACTGCTATCCCAGACTTCTACTGCTATCCAGCAGAGAACTGGATAGAAAGTGGAACAGCCAGGACTCAAACTGGCGCCCATATAGGAATGCAGTATTGTAGGCGCCAGCCCCAATATTGTCACTTTTAAACCACACAAAACTTAAGTAAAACATTTTTGAAATGTGATATTTATTTTAATATCCCATTTTATTGAGCAGAACAAATTCTGAAAGTTATTTGGATTTCCATCTTAAAATGAAAATATATTTTCGCTATTTGGTATTTAAAGTAATATGTGGAAGGTTTTAGAGGCAATTTAAAATATAAGTTTCAAAAATGGAAATGGTGATAACATTGGAATACTTTTGGTCCAGATTAGCTTTTTTAAAGGTGAAAAGTTTATTTGATGCACAACTTCTGGCAAGATTGCTCAAAGTTGCTCCCATTAATTCATAGTCAAGCATGTTCCAAGTAAAAGTAAAATAACAAAAAAGATGCTAGCTTTATGAACATATATGCACATAAATATGTATAATTCTTGTCTTAGAAAATGTTTTATAACAGAATATCTTATAAAAATCAGTAAATGCATAAAATTATACATGCTGAGTTTATACATAAAATTATACATAGGAGGAAATAATGAACTTAACTTTTCCTAATACCATTACTAAGAGAATGTCATTTGATGCACAATGTTTTTCTACAGATATATACTTATGTGTATATGTATACATAATCAAGGAAGACGCTATCACTGTATATATCATCTGTACCTTGATTGTGTAGTATGATCAATAAATATGTATTAAATGTACACTCCTCACACAATTACTCTACATATATACATAATGTTGTCGACACATAATTTAAAATTGCTATTTCCCACTTCCTTAGCTGAAGATTTAGAAAAAAAAACCCACATTTTTAAAGTTGAACTCAGCAAAATATTCTTAAACTCATATTACCAGCAAGATCAATGTCTTCTTTATTTTTCATTAATTTTATTACCTTGATAGGCAGGCAAGCAGGCAGGCAGAGATTTTCCATTTGCTTGTTCTCTCCCCAGACGCCTGTGAAAGTCTGAACTGGGCCAGGAGGAAGCCAGGAACCCCATCTTGGCCTTGTGCATGGGTGGGAAATATTCATGTACGTGAACTATCACCTGCTGCCTCCCAGGCTATGCATTAGCAGGAAACTGCATCAGAAGTGAAGTAGCCTGGACTCTGAGGATTCTGATATGGGCAGCTTAGCTGTTGTTCCAATTCCTGTTCCCCACCATGTTTTTTTTTTATCTTCTGTAAGGTCTTCCTCTTTGCAGCAAATGGTAAAACTCTTGCAGGTTTCCTCTGTTCAAAATTTTCATTCCAACTTGTACATCAGTGAGATGTCCAGGAACGAATCCATCTAATTTTTCCTAGTAACAGAGTAAATCCCACTGGAAGCAGAATATTGGCGGGGGCACGGGAGGAGAACTTAAAAGTCCATGTCCCCCTCCCCGTTTTCTTTCCTTTTCTCTCTCTGGTTCCTCTGGCTTCTATCAGTTTTACCTCCCTTCAGCTGGATTCATCTCCCTTTATGACTTCCATCTGATTTATGACTTCTCACGTTGGTCTGATCTTCCTTCCCTTCCCTCTTTACATTTGATTTCTCTTCATCCCTCATTTGGTTTCTGTGCCTGCATCTAGGAACTCACGTGTTTCTTAAAGAAATTTGTTAACAGTTCGTTTTAAAAGAGTGTTATTATGCCTTTTATAGAAGTTGTAATCATGTTTTCTTCTGGTCGCTATAACCCTGGGGGGTCAGATTTAGGCTTACAATTAAATTTCCATGTTAAATATCAGTCTCTGAATCAGTAGCTCCGAGGCACTAATTTCATTGTTCATGAGAATAACCTGAAAGTCTTCTTCGCGAAGCATTATGGTTAGGCCCGCCTCCTGAGTTTTTAATTCAGTAGGGCCCAGTGTTCCTGGGGTGGTGGTTATGCTGGCTGGTCTCTGAAACTCTCAGAGAAACACTGTTCTAACACAATAAATATTCTTCATGAGAAGTGCTTGAGTGGATCTGAAGAAGTAAAATTCACGTTTGGGTGAACAAAGATTATGCACAGCATGCAGAAACTGCCTAGTGTGTACTTCTCTGCAGGAAAACAACCCCTGGAATCAGAAGCTGATACCTTCACACAGTAAGGCCATACGCTTGTATATTGAATTGAATGTGATTCCATTGCTGTTACCTATTATCTAAAATTCTGCAAAAACTAAATTCTGGAAGCAATTCCAGTGGATTTTATTTTGGGGCTGTGACATGTTTGGAATCCCCGTGCTTTCCCTTCATATGCGATTTTAGTGTTTGAATTCACGTTTTTATTTTTTTATTTATTTTTTAATTTTTCCATATATATTTTATTTTTGGCATTCCACCCTTAATTCACCTCTTTTTTTTTCCTTTTTTTATTTAGTAAATATGAATTTCCAAAGTGCAGTTTATGGATTACAATGACTCCCCCCCCGCATAATTTCCCTCCCACTCATGCCCCTCCCCTCTCCTGCTCCCTCTCCCATTCCATTCACATCAAGATTCATTTTCAATTTTCTTTATATACAGAAGATAGATTTAGTATATATTAAGTAAAGATTGCATCAGTTTTGCACCCACACAGAAACACAAAGTGTAAAATACTGTTTCAGTGCTAATTATAGCATTACTTCACATTGGTCTACACATTAAGAACAGATCCCACATGAGACATAAGTACACAATGACACCTGTTGTTGATTTAACAATTTGACACTCTTGTTTATGGCGTCAGTAATCTCCCTAGGCTCTAGTCATGAGTTGCCAAGGCTATGGCACTGCTTAACACCATTTGAACAAATTCCTAGAAAAAGTATAATCCTAACAGTGAAAGTGGACATACATTGCTTTTTCCAAATTTAATATAACTTTAGATTGTGTTATTTCTACATGTATTTAATTAAAAGTCAGGTCCCAGTAACCCTTGGTAATATAGTGTTGTCTTCACAACTTAATATATGATATATTTAATATTGATATATTATTCAAGTATTTAAGGCTCATAGAATTAGAAAGAAACAAGTAATATTTCTTTTTTGGGAAACATCACACAATTTTTGAATGGAAAAAGAAGGAAAAGTTAATTATCAGTATTAAAAAAAAATAAAAAAAATAAAAAAAATAAAAAAAAATTTATGCTACATTTTAAAATTCTTTGTAGTCTTGAGTTGCTTGATATTTGGTATAATTAAATATAGTTAATGGAATTTTAAAGTTTTCTATTGGTTGGTGTGAGTTCTTTTTTGTTGGTTTATGTATATGTAACTATGCAAGTATATATTTTCATATATATATAGTTATGGGAAAATACAAAAACAAGTGTACAAAGCCTGGAGCAGGTAAAAGAATCGTCTGCCCTAATTGCATTACCACCTTTATTACATACTAATCTCTCTCCGGAAGCTGAACATCTTTTCAGAGTTCTTCTAACCCTAACATGGGGCATGTATGAAAAGAAGAAATAAAATACCAACCTATATAAAGAGATTGAAAAAGACGTAAGGTTTTTCAAAGAGAACATTGTTGCTAGCTGAAACAGGACCAGGAAATTGGGCCATTTGGCAGAAGGAGGGTGATGCACACACATATCATTTTACCACCATTTGCTTTGAGATACTCCACAGTGTACAAGTGGGCTCAGCATCAGTAACTAAAACAATACAAATATTTAGTGTCTAAAATGCATATATTTGGTCATCCACTTGGGAAGTGAATTGGTACTACTTCTGTTGAAAAGCTGCTCATTTTCATTATTATAAGACGGTTATTTTATAACACGTTAATATAGATGCTTGACCTTTAGTAAGCTAGTTCTTTTGGAGTGAATCCCAGATGTGCATACAATTAGAAACAATGTTGAATATTTTGTGTTGCCAGATCACTAATTAAATTCCTGCATATAACCTTTTTCTTCCTGAAATGCAACATTTAGTAAATTATTTTATAATTATGCAAATATGTTTTGTATAGCTTTTGCATTTTAATACATTTGAGAGAACCTACCATTTAGAATTAAATCAACATCTGAAAGGCACTTGTGCAGTACTATAACTGAAAAATTGCAATTCAAATAACACACTCTACTTTCAACAAAGCTGCACTCTTTGCTGTTTTAAAAGTCACATACATTTGTGTAAATTTTGTGTTTTTTGATAGAAGTAAAGTTTAAATATCTCTGTTCACAAAGGATGATTAAGCATCTCCCAGAGTGAGGTTCTTTTTTTCAGAGCCTTTTCTTCAATCCTACTTTTCAAAGCTGTTTCTATCATGCTTATTTCATATTTGTTTAGGATAGCCTTCAGTTAGCTCAGAGGACAGAGATCAAAGTAAACAAAAATGTAATTCCTGTTATTTCCTTAATTTCACTGGTACCTCACCCAGACAGTACATAGAAGAATATGCTGTTAATAGGATCAGATATATATATTATATAACTAAACAAAATGAAGTTTAGAAAGCAGTATCAGAATTTATGAGAATAATTATATTAAAATATTGGACTTTTTTTGGTATGTTAAATATTGAGCTGCCCCATCTTCATTTTCTCTTCTTCACAACATAATCACTTTACCTCTACCTGTGCAAAATGACAAACTTATGAATGAGGGACTAGTCATTAAGTGAATGGCTCAAGTTGTGACATAGATTGTGAGGCATATGTGATATTTTTCTGATCCTTTTGTTAAATTCTGTTTGCCTTGATGTAAATTATAAGACATAGGAATTGAAAGATAGGATTAAATGATGTCGTAGGGCTAGCAATACCAGACAGAGAAACACACACACAAAATGAATGTTTAGATGTGTATGTAAAGAGAAATTTGTAAATATATTTTCACAACACATTTAAAATTAGGTTCATGTCTGTCTTTCATTATTTTAACTAATTTATTGATGCATTACTGTAAAGTTTAGAGGTAAACTATATTCAGAGAGAATCGAAAATTTATCACAATAGGAGTGTTTACAAGAATAGGCCAAATGGTAATTATCATATACATGGTAAAAAATACTATTTTGAGGGTGGGCATTATGACTCATCAAGTAAAGCCACTGCATCTGACACTGGCATTGCACATGGGTGCCAATTCCAGTGCCAGATGTTTCACTTCCTATCCAGTTTCCTACTAATGTGCTTGGGAAAGCAGCAGATGATAGCCTGACTACCTGGCCTCTGCACCCACATGGAATACATTGATGAAGCTCCTGGCTTTGGCCTGGCCCAACCTCAGCTGTTGCAGCCATCTGTGGAGTGAACCAACAGATGGAGTATCTCTTTCTGTCTCCCTTCCACCCTATCCTCTCTCTTTCTTTTTGTAACTCTGACATTCAAAGTTAAATATCTCTCTATCTATATCTATATCTATATCTATAATGTATGTATTAAAGATACTATATGGAAGCTTAGAGAAGTAGGAAAGAAATAAAAAGAATACAAGGGCATAGTATGGGTGAGTTTAAACAAATATCAGCTGTACAAAATGAAGCTCTCTTGTGAAGCTTTCAATGTGTACAACATAACATATGCCAAAATATGCATATGTGTCTAAAGGATATTGAATATGGTTAAGAGAGTTCAGACCTTTACATTGTGTGGGGTGTGATACAAGTACCAATTTATGTAAAAACATGATAAAATAATTATAAATGTTGCAGTTCCTAGTGTAAGCCCTTAAGAATAACAAAAAGGTATGTAGAGGGGAGAGGAAGTGGAATAAAAAGTGACTCATAAGAAGTAATTAAAGTTTGTGAAAAAGACAAAATAGAACAGATGAATCAAACGGAAAATAGTGCATGGATATATTTCAACCGAATTTAAAATTAAAATGGCCTCAAATCTCCAAAGAAAGTTAAAGGTATAAGTAATAATGGACAAATAAATGCTCCTGGCATAACTATTAATTGGGAAACTTTGTTTATATGAATACAGATCTTAATGAACTTAAGACTCAAATTCATGCCAAATAGCTAATTTCAAATTTAAAAAATTAAAATTTTAGAATTATTTAGAATTTATTAAAAAAATGATGTAATATGGGCCTCTAGCTCATTTATGTGTACATGTTTGTGTATATATTTATTTAGGTTTATTATAATTGTGTTTATGAAGAATTATAGGGACCTGGTTCCAGTACTTTACTACACAGCAGAAGCAGACAGGCAAGAAATATCTACATATGACAGAGACTGAGGATGCCAAATTGTTCATTTGAATGTGTTATACATGTGTAGTGTGCAATAATTTTAATTATTCAGCAATTGAGCAATAACTATCAAAAGAGATTAGAGATTGAGATAGATACAGATCTTAAAATGATATTTTTCCAATAATACTTATTCAGGCTAAGAATCTAATTTTTGAGCTTATAATTTCTAAGATCTACAATAAGAGACACATTAAGGAGACTATTTGGGGTAGGTTAGAATTTCCTTCCTGCCATCTGCTTATCCAAGAAATTTTCATTGTTAGCCCAGGAAACCTCATGATGGAGAAAGGCCAAAGCAATCAATGAATAACCAGCTTGGTCATCTTCTAGAATACTGGTATAAGACTAACGTTCAGCAATACCTGAATAATATCTTCTCCTGATTCTTAAAACAGTTACAGGTTAAATATTACTGTTGTTGAATTCTATTCCCTTTCTGTCAGGTGCTAGCTTGCCTCTACATTCATTATTCAACATTAGATGTCAGTAATATTCTGGATTTGTATATTTAGGGAATTTTCTGTAACTAATAATTTTCCTATGGCTTGACAATATACAATTTATTGATGTGCTTTAATTTTCAACTTTCTCATAATATTTTATTCCATGCTGCACTATATGAACAAGCTTCCCAAAGCTACTGACAGAAAGTATCTTTAAGAATATTTTCTTTTAAGAATAAAAGATAACATGGCTTTTCTTGATGGCAGGACACTTCTTAAGAAATTTCTAATCTGAATAGACTTCGCAACTGCTGACTAAATATAAAAAAGTATTATAAAACAAGCAGAAAATGCAAGACAAGAAAAGATGCATTCTTGGCATTTCACAGAAAATGATGTAATTTTTCCATCTTTTGTTATTTTGGATAACACAGAAAAGCAATCTAGTCTGGTATCATAAATGAGAAACTCAGGAATTAGCATATAAGTTCCGTGGAAAATAGAGAAAAAACAAACTATTCACAATATAAATAGGAGAATACATTTGCAAAGTAAAATTTTGGGAATAAAGCAGACAGACATTAAATATAATCTAAGTGTCCATTTGTTATTTAAAGTTTAACATAGATTTTGCATTATTAGAAAAAAATCCACAATAAATTTTAAAACTACTCTCATATGCTTCATTCTTATGAATAAATGTGGAAGTTTCAAAATAACAGTTTCAAGGGAGTATATTAACATTAGACATGTAACAGAAAATTATGGTTGGGCAGCAAGAATCTATATCACATCAGTAGATGTTGAAGAGAGCAATTTTTCCAATTCATCTTCACATAAAAGAAAACCAGAACATCAAACACGTACAATTAATGTGCACATATTTTCAAAAGATAAGAAAGATGATTTTTTCTCTTTAGGATAATATTTCACTGTATCTTCATTTAGTTAGCAATAGAATATCTAGCAATAGAATATAGAATATCTCATACCATTTGAACATTAAACAAAGAAATATATGTTGTAATTTACAGAGTAATCAAAACTTATGGTTTTTATTGACTATCTGTCAGTTAAGCATATTAGGATGTTTTAATAAAGTTATGATCAGTCTATTAATTCAGCTATCTTCAACTTAATTATGCTTCCAGGAATGTATTTACTTAGATACTAGATATGAAATAAAATAAAGTCACAGAGACTAATTATACATTTAATTCAATTAGTTATGTTGTAGTTTTCAATTTTATAAACCAAATAAATGATTGTTTATCACAAAAATTCAACCTGGTTATATCTATAAATCAGGATATTTTCAAGGAAGCATAGAATATTTTAATTATATAGTTCAGATGATATAACTACAGTGTAAGTATGTATTAGCACTTTTAAAAAAGTATAAAGACATGGTAAAATTAGTATATAAAATGTTAATCCTGTTTGATGTATACTTAATAGACAATTGATTGCTGTTTTCCCTCAATAAAACTATAGCGGCCTAATTAATGTAATAGCTGAAGATTTATAAAATGTTATTGAAAACAAAATGCCAGAACCATATTTCCCCCATGAACTATTTTTAGCAGAATGAAAAGCTAGCTATTTTTAAGGAGGATGAAGATCATGAAATTTGGTTAGGTTTATCTGAGAATATGAATTTTTTCCATTACCTGGCAGGATCATCCTAAAATATGTGACTAGAAGTAGTCTCATTCCATCATATGAACCAGGCATGAAAACAGAGGCCAAAACTGAGCCCACAACCACAGTGGAAACATGCTGTGTGTTATTTTCATTGGGAAATTCAATGGATCAGATGCCTTTCCACTATTCTTGGAGTGGTAGTCTATTATACCAATAGAAAACTTAGTACATCCAGGTAAGATTTTGTAAACAGGTCTTAACAGTGTCTGAAGAGATAGTAAGACTAAAGTTAAAAGCTATTGTTTTACGAACAATTATCAGATTGTTTAGATTTCTACTAAATGTAAGAAGCCAATATGAAGCCCCTAAAAATTGCAGCATATATTTATATAAAAGTAGAAAACATAGTAATATTAAAGATGAAAAGTATACTTTTTATGAGATCTGATAGTAAGCAAGTAAACTAGTTTTACATGAATTTTTTACCTTAACAAATATATTGGTAAAAAAAAAAGATAATTTAAGTGAGGGCAATGTAAAAACAACCAAGCACCTGAATTAAATAGGAGTATGATAAAATACCAATAGAAGAAATAATCTGCATTAAAAGCAATAAATAGTGGAATCCATAACACAAATAAATTTACAAAGTAACATATGCATATTACCTTGTTTTGATATCTACAAATTGTATACTTGTGCTGAAATGTCACATTGAATCCCACATATACGTGCACTTATTATGCATCAATTAAAAATAATAAAATGTGGGACTCATATTATAAAAGATCTGTGATATGAAGAATAATTTCAGAATATTTTTAATAAAGAGAAAGTATGTTAACAGATCAAACAATGGATTTTCATCATATTGATAATCATCATTACTGAAAGAATACAAAATAAAAAGTAAAATAGAAAACCAATTTCTTTTTTTTTTTTGAAAACCAATTTCTAACCTATATAAAACAAAATTGTTACTTGAAATTGTGAGGTGTATATTAATGTATCCAGTTGAATATTGTGAGCTTAAAATATTTCTTCAAAACATAAAAGCTATTAGAGAATAGTGCGTATTCTCTTCCAAAGTCAAGGCCAAAAAGAGCAAGTAGAACCATCTGTAGAGTTATGAGAAATACTGATTAACAAACATAGCTGAGGCATATGTTTTATACAAACAAGGTATTTTTAAATTTTGAGAGTAGAAGAGAAAAAATAGTGTTGCTTTGGAAAGCTGAAAGTATAATAACATATTGATTATTACAAAGTAAGCAGTTTATAAAACGGTAGAACATGTCTGAGGATAGGTAAGCAGCCATTTAAATGGTGGAACTTAGGGGCCACCCCTTGCAATGTTGACAACACATATTGGAGTGCCACTTTGAGTTGCAGATGCTCTGTTTTTTGACCCAGTTGCTAGATGGAAATTCCTGGCTCCTATCTTTATCCTGGTCTACCTCTGTATAATGGAGCCATTTCGAGAGAGAACCAGTGCTTTCTTCTTGTCCCTCTGCCTTTCAAATAAATGAATGAAAAAAATTAAAATTATGAAATTTATAGACCAAATTTTGTAAGTTTTGAATTTTTATTACCTAACCTAAAGAATGAACAAAGTTTTTATTACTTAACATTGAATAAGTGTTGAGATAAGTGTATAAAAATAGAAACAATCCTGGCCTGCTCCGTGGCTCATTTGGCTAATCCTCTGCCTGTGGCTCCGGCATCCTGGGTTCTAGTCCTGGTTGGGGCGCCGGGTACTAGTCCCGGTTGTTCCTCTTCTGGTCTCTCTGCTGTGGCCTGGGAGGGCAGTGGAGGGTGGCCACTGGGTGGCAGTGGAGGAGGCACCTGGCTCCTGGCTTCGGATCAGTACAGCACCAGCCGTGGCGCCATTTGGGGAGTGAACCAACGGAGGGAAGACCAATCTCTCTCATTGTCTAACTCTGCCTGTCAAAAAAAAATAAAATAAAAAATAGAAGCAATCCTACATACAATTGCTCTAAGGGATGGGAATCAGTATCAGATTTAACAGAAATAAAATTTACATGAGCAATGTAACTGTATGATAATTATGTATCTATTGATTTTTCTGAAAACAACCTTGCCCTACATTTTGAGTGCATTTTGGAAGAACATATTACAGATAATCCATGAGCAATTAAATAAAAAGCAATATTTATATTCAAGAGAAAAACTTTCTTCTAGGATTTATTTATTTGAAAGGCAAAGTTACTGAAAGAGGGAGGGAGGGAATGAGGGTAGGAAAGAGATAAAGAGAAATAGAGAATCTTCTACCCACTGGGTCTCTCCTTAAATGGCCACAATTGGTGTGGCTGTACCAGGGCAAAGCCTACATGGGTTTAGGGCAGGGGGCAAGTACTTGAGCCATATTCCCTTGTTTTCCCAGGTGCATTAGCAGAGAGATGGATCAGAAGTAGAGCAGCCAAGACTTGAACCAGCACCCATATGGGATGCAGTCATTGCAGGTGCAGCTTTACCTGCTATGCAATAATGGAGGCCCCACCAAAGAAAAACTCTTAAAGTTATCTTCAAGGGACTGTGTTTGTAATATTTTTCTTCTTCTAATTTTTTTTTAAATTTATTTGACAGGTAGAGTTATAGACAGTGACAGAGAGAGACAGAGAGAAAGGTCTTCCTTCCGATGGTTCACTCCCCAAATGGCTGCCACGGCCTGCACTGTGCTGATCCGAAGCCTGGAGCCAGGTGCTTCTTCCTGGTCTCCCAAGCAGGTGCAGGGGCCCAAACACCTGGGCCATCCTCCACTGCCTTCCCAGGCCACCACAGAGAGCTGGACTGGAAGAGGAGCAGCCGGGACTAGTACTGGTGCCCATATGGGATGCTGGGAGAGCAGGCGGAGGATTAACCAAGTGAGCCATGGCATCGGCCCCAATATTTTTCTTGATAATTCAGTTAATCCAATAGAATTTACTGTAAGAATATAGTGTTTAAGTTAAAAAGCAAATAAAATGATTAGCAAAACATAAGCTTTATTAGATGTCATGTATTTTTGTCATGTCCATATACTGAGTAATAAAATATTAAGTAGAAATAGTGTACCTAGAACTTTTTGAGATTTAATTTCTTTACCTATGGAGAGGTTGCGAGAGAGATAGAGCTCCCATCTTTTGGTTACTCCCCCAATGTCTACAATGGCCAAGGCTGGGCTGAATCAAAGCTGCAAGATGGGAACATTTTTCAGTCTCCCACCTAGGTCACAAGAACCCAATCTCAGGGCAGTAAGGTGGCATAGTAGGTTAATCCTTTGCCTGGGGTAGCAGCATCCCATATGGGCACAGGTTCTGATCTCGGCTGCTCCTCTTCAGATACAGCTCTCTCCTAAGGCCTGGGAAAGCAGTGGAGGATGGCCCAGTGATTGGGTCCCTGCAATCACTTGGGAGACTAGGAAGAAGCTCCTGGCTTCAGATCTGCCCGTCTTGGCTGTTGCAGCCATTTATGAGTGAACCTCTTCCTCTCACTGTCTGTAACTCTACCTCTCAAATAAAATAATAATAATAATAAAATCTTTAAAGAAATAACCCAATCTCTTGGGCCTTCACCATTGCCCACCAGGGTCTGAAATAACAAGGACCTAAAGTCACAGGTAGAGTTCAGTACTGAACCCAGGCACTTGGTATAGGATGCAGGCTGTCTTAAGTACTAGATGAAATGTCCACGCTGTACCTAGAATTCAATATTTAAATGTAGAGATGCCTTCACCAAAAGATATTACCAGGGCTGGCATTGAGGCATAGCAAGTTAAGCTACAACCTGCATTGTGGATATCCCATTGGGGTGCCAGTTTGAGTCCTGGCTGCTCCACTTCTGATCCAGCTCCTTGATAATACACCTGAAGAAGCAGAGGAAGATGACCCAAATACTAGGGCCCCTGTATCCATGCAGAAGACCTGGATGAAGCTCCTGACTCCTGGCTCTGGCCTAGCTTACCCTGGCCATTTTGACCATGTGGAGATTGAACTATTGAATGGAAGATTTCTGTCTAACGCTGCCTTTCAAATAAATAAAATAAACCTGAAAGCTATTATCAATAGGCTCTTTTAAATATCTATAGCATGAGTTATTGATAATAGAATTTTGTCACCTCATTCAATTCCGCCAAATCATGGAGTATACACAATGTTTGTAAGACAAAAAATTGACTATATTCCTTGAGTAATATTTCCTGTTTTCTGACAAGTTGATTAATTTTTTTAACAATTATACACAAGAACATACTTGATAATTGTTCTTGTATAATCAGCTGTTTTATTTAATATTTGTTATTTTTTATACTTTAGGTATATTTATATTTTTAAAGTATTTCTTTATTGGAGAGGCAGACCAAGACAGACACACACACACACACACACATTGGGAAGGAGGATTTGGGGGAGAGGGGGGTGTGGGGAGGGAGATATCTCTCATCCAACAGTTCATTATGTAAATGCTGGGACAGCTGTGTACGTGTAGACCAGAGCCTAGATTGAGTAACTCACTGCATATTGTATATTCTAATGTGGGGACACAGGTGTCTTAAACCATAGGCCAAATATCCACGTCTGTTTTATAAATTTTTTTTTTTTTTTAATTTTTGACAGGCAGAGTGGACAGTGAGAGAGAGAGAGAGAAAGGTCTTCCTTTGCCGTTGGTTCAGGAGCCAGGTGCTTCTCCTGGTCTCCCATGGGGTGCAGGGCCCAAGCACTTGGGCCATCCTCCACTGCACTCCCTGGCCACAGCAGAGAGCTGGCCTGGAAGAGGGGCAACCGGGACAGGATTGGTGCCCCGACCGGGACTAGAACCTGGTGTGCCGGCGCCGCAAGGCGGAGGATTAGCCTAGTGAGCCGCGGCGCCGGCTTGTTCTAAATATTTTTAAGAAATTTAATGTATTTTGCTCATTTTAGTTCATTATCAATTTCACAAAGTTTGTTGGAAATTTTAAAATATGTAGTTTAAATATTTTTAATTACATAAATAGTACATAAAATTAGAAATAACATGTTGCAGGTAAAAACTAGGATTATTCTTTTTCTTAGTGTATATTCTTCTTCAGAACCTAGGAAACTCCATTGAAGTGATTTTGGAATTGAAATGAATAAGTACCCAATGTAATGTCCGTGCAATCCGTACCTATTCTTTGTTACATAGTGCCTGTAAAAACAACATTCACTCTGATGCTGTATGTGAACATTGAGTCCTAAGCCTTTCTTAGTTAACTTTTCAAGTAAAATACTGCCATATGCAAGAATGATTGCACATTCAAATATACTTGTATGTGATCTTTCAAAACTATGCAGCTGCAAGCATTCATAGAGTTATATTGAGACTGATCTTTCTGAAGTACAAGAAAATAACATAAGGCACATGCTCAGGACACTATTTCCAACATTTACCACTCTATTTCAAAGCCTAACATCCAGTGATTAGGCAGAGACTTTAATTATTCTGCAATCAGAACTATAAACATGGTGGATTATAAAACAAAGTTTAGTTAAATTATAATAGAAAAACACCCCAACTATTCCATTTAATGTTAATTTTACCTTAAATTTTGCTAGTTTTACTTATAGATAGTACTTTCAATCAAAGTGGGTGAATATGAAATAAATTTATTCTGAATAAGAGTACTCTATTAAAAATTATTTGTTCAAATATTGAGAAATATTTAGATATACAGATTTCAGATTTTCCAAGCATCATTCTATTGAATGATACATACAACAAAACCAACCAACATGAAAATAACACTTCACTAGTGAAATATCAGATTGATCAATATTATGAAATAACAGATTATAGTTTTTATCAAAAGTATATTTCCAAAAGACCTAATTCAAGGGTAAATAACAAAAAAATCATGTAAAATATCTTACAATTATTCATCAAAAATTCATGAGAAAATCTTATACTTATTTATTGTTGTATCAGCCAGTAATTAATATATCTGGAAAAATAGATTATTCCAAAAATATACATGTGCAGTGTACTTCAAGATACCTGCAACCTGCAGGCATTGGATTTTGAGAACAAAGATGTTTCCTAGGGGTTGGTATTTAGCAGAGTAGTTGTGTTACCACTTGAGACCTCCACATCCTATATTGAAATTCAAGTCTTATCCATTCTACTTCTGATCCAGCCTCCTACTAATGTGCAACTTGGGTCAAGGCAGATAATGGCTCAGTACTTGATCCTTGCTACATAAACATATGGGAAACTTGGACAAAGTTCAAAGCTATGGCTTCAGTGTGACCCACCACTGGCTATTGTAGGCATTTAAGGAGTGAACCAGTGGATGGATGATCTCTGTCTACATTTCAAATAAGATTAATAATTCATTTCTTGAAAAAGAAGACATGGACTTCGCAGTTAATGTGGGCTTGTGAGGCTTAAAAAACATAGTGTCCTAGAGAGAACAGGAAGAACAACTGAGTGGGAGGTGGCATGGATTGTAAGACAAGGAGAAGAGCTGATTGTTAGGGACATTTTGCTGATTAATGAATTATTGTTTGTGAATTGGGAGAGTGACAAACAACTTGAAGTTACTTTCATTTTGAAAATGGCTGTTTAGCACATAAAAGAAGTAAGCATTATGCCAACCTAAAACTAGGATGCTGTAAGAACAGCAGAAATAAATACAAATAAGGTTGTTACATTCAGTACTTTATTAAGAGAGTTGAGGAAGATAGTAGAACATGTAATTGGTTGCATCTCTGCTTCTATTCCCAAGTCAAACTGAAAATGCTGTGAGAAATTCCCGTTGCCTAAGGTAATGGTCACTTAGGGAATTTCCTTCTAGGACAATGAGATGGTGTGAGGAACCCTTCTTTACTGAATGTCAAATTCATAAAATTGGATTCATATTTGTGACAGTAAACACATGCTCTTTTTTATAAAATCTTAAGCGAATAATAATCACTAAGATAACAAATATAACAGAAAAGGTCTCTGTTTTAAATTTGAAGTATTTATATTGATTTTAACATTGGTTCCAGAATTTAAAATATGCTTGATGAGTATTTAAAAGACAACTACATTGATTCATTTATTCAGCATATTATTTATGAGACCTGATACTGATTGTGGGGAGTGGTTAAGGAAATCACAGAACAAAGAAAAAATATCTGTGCTGTAAGGAAGCTAATTTTACTGGAGGCGACTAAAAGAAATGCAAGCAAGTCCTTGAGATAGTGTAATGCTTAATGTCACATGCTATGCAGGCAAACAAAGTATGTCAATGGAAAGAAAGTGGTGAGCAGGAAGCTAAGTAGATTGATAGAAAGAACTCTAAGGAAATGACATTTATGAAGATATCTAGATAAAATTAGTGAAATTACTATCTGAGGGTCTAGAGTTGTGGCACAGTGGTTTAGGCCACTGGCTGTGATGCTGGCATTCTATATAGGAGGCACTTCGATTGCCGACAGCTCCTCTTCTGATCCACCTCCCTGCAAGTAAGCTTGAGAAAGCATGGGAAGATGGCCCAAGTTCTCGGACCTCTGCAACCATGTGGGAGACTGGGAGGGAGCTCTTGGCTTCTGCCCAGACTAGTCCCTGGTTGATGACATTTGGGGAGTGAAATCTCTATCTCTCCCTCCCTTTCTCTGTGTAACTCTGCCTTTCAGATAAATAGGTAAATCTTTACAGAAAAGAAAGATATTACTCAGGGAAGATCAGAGTGAAGAAAGTTATAGGCAGAGATCTTTAAGCACAGATATATTGAATTAGGCAGGGATTATAACATGTAAGATTAGAATCATGTGTTACCAAGGGTTAATTGTGACATCTCAGACTCATATACTATTTGGATAAACTCAATGACTGTGTAGAGTAAGTGTATTATGTCTGTATTTCAGAAAACCATTTCACAATTTTATATAATCATACACAAGAGAAAACTACAGATCAACTAGAAGAGTCAGAAATAGAAAGAAAATTCTATACAGACTGAGCATTACAAACTGAATTCCCTTGGCCTGAGCCTTGTCTTTAATCCCAAAGGGAAATAAAACTGAAAACAAAAATAAAACAAAAACCTTATCTGTAGTTTGGTCCAATACCCTGATATCATACTAAATAATTTTGGATTTATTCTCAAGGCTAAGATGTAGAGTCAACCTCTAAAAACTCTTGACAAGATAAAAGGATAGTATTCCTAGAAAAAAATAAAGTACAGGTAAATACAATGTGTTGATATAAGCCACTAAGTTAATCAGGTTTCTCTTGAGAAACAGAGCCAAAAGATGTATAAGTATATGTAAACAGAAAGAAATGTCTTGTAAGGAATTGACCCATAAAATTATGAAGGTTGAGAAGTTACATAATCTGTATTTACACATGGAAACTTCAAAGATCCCATGGAACAGTGCCAGTAATTCTAGCCCAAAAGCCAACAGTCTCAAGACAGAAAAAGAGCCAGTGTTTAAGTTGAAATCTAAAGACAAATAAATAAATAAATAAATAAAACAAGAGAAACAAACAAATTGATGTTCCATTTCAGGGTCAGGCAAGAGAAATGCCCTCTTATTCAGGAAGAGTCATTTTTTGGTTCTTTTCAGGCTTCCAGCTGATTGGATAAGGCCCATCCCATTAAGGAGAGCAATCTGTTTTCCTAATTTTAACAACTTTATTGTTAAATTTTGCCAAAACAACTTCAGAAAAGTATCCACAATAATATTTAACCAAATATCTGAGTACTACACCCAATCAAGGTCACACATTAAACATTGTAAATCCATCTTTTGTTTACTTGTCACTAATATAATTCTGTTTAAATCTTATATTAAATTTCTAAATAAAGACAATACCAAGATCTTTGCTCTTCCTAATGAGAACTCTCATGTGTACAATAAAAAAATGCACAAATATTGCACCAAAAGAGGATGGACATTCCTTGAGTATGTTCACACTTCTTTCATATACACTTAACAGTGACAGTCTTTGTTTCTGTAATTATTCACAGTCATAACTGATATTTATAACAACCTTTTCCATGACTCATTCTGCATTCCTTTCAGTTTCAGCAAGTGCCTCATCTATATTTTAGCTGGCCTGCTTGGGTAACCCAAGACTTTGGTCCAGAAGGGTCTGCACCATTAGTAGTCCTGACTGGATTGGCTTGTTACATTTTTCCTTTAAGTTCAATCACAACAACAGAGCATAATAAATTTAGAGATACCCTAACAAATCTCTTGTATTCCAGAAACAGTCTCCATACCTTTATTGCAGAGTAATAGGTCAATTTCATCTTGTAGACAGGATCATAAACTCCAGTCAGCACAGCGATCTAGTTCTTTGCTTAAACATGGGGAATCCAGTTTGTGCATCTCTGTTAACTTCCAGATCAATGGAATCATTATTTCCTGGTTGGACCATTTCTCTGTTTCGAGCACAGAACTCACAACCAGCTGAGAATAAGGTCACAGAGTCAGGAACCAAAAATTTGGTGGATTGTTACTTGACATAATAGTGATTCCACTCTGTTTTCCACCCCCTTGATTCTTCAACCGGTTGAATCCTGGTTATGGAGGAAACAGCATCATATATTGAATACTGAATAAGAGAATATACAGATTTCTGAATAAATTTGTTCCTTCCTTCCAAGGGATGGTCCCCTGATTGGTGATGTAATGAGTCTTCATCAAGCCATTCCACTAATCTATTAAGCCAGCTGCGTATGGTCTGACAAGTGAATTTTCAAGAGCATTGCACCCCTACTGCACTTCAGTTGCTATGCACTGAATGCTTTTATCCAAAGCAATGTTATATGCAAGACCATTATATGAAGGCATTCTGTACGTAAGCAGATGACAGTTTCAGCAGAAACATTGCATGCCACAGAGGCAAGGCCATACCCAGAGTGCCTGTCTATTCCAGTAAACACAAAAGATAACATTCTCATGATGGAAGTTTTCAATGCAATCATCCTGCCACCAGGTAACTAGCTAAATGATCAGTCTGGGGAAAGGTACTGCATCAGGCCTTGTATTTATCCATAGCTCTCTTCAGAACCTTGTCACCTGCTCTAACAAATTGAGATTTGGGGGACTATCGGGATGGAATGAATGTATTTTGCAAACAAACGTGAATTTTTTTGGAGACCAGGGCAGAAATTTATGGACTTCTTACGTGTTTCCTTCCAAAATTCATATATAGAAAAATAATCCCCAATATAAGCATGTTTGGGGATGGGAGGTGCCTTCGTGCATGAGAAGAGGCCAGAAAGCTAGCTCACCCTTCCTGTCATAGGAATACACAGTGAAACGTCAGCAATCAGAAACAGAGGAGGGCCTTAATAAGAACCTGCTGATGCTGAAACCCAGTCTCAGACCTTTAGCCTCCAGAATTGTGAGAAATAAATTTATTTTCTTCTTAGGACAGTCAATGTATTATCCTTTATTATGGAAACCCAGAATTACCAAGCTTCCCTGAGTGCTGAAGTCAGATTTTGCAGCTTAACATATAATATTCAACGCGCACACCATAATGACTTTCCAGAAGAAATTCAAGACAGCAAAGTCCTGTAAGACTAAGGACTGGGTGTTAGGGGTTCCTTCACCATTGCTGCAAATTTTTAAAATGGCCTTGTCTGGAAAACATGTTCCTCTCTCAAACTTGCTGCCTTGATTTCAATTGTGAGCAACCTAAGGCAGCAAGTGTGGGACATTTAGAAGTTGAATCACACTCATGTATCCTATCTATAAGGTAGCCCCCACTTATAATTTATGAAGTGAGACACAGAATATGTGAGTGACTATAAAATGTAGGGGGTATGTTCAAAGATACAGGATAAAGATTGCATAGAAGGCATATCTGGGTTATTGAGTAGGATCTGGCTCCCATGGCTACCACAAAGAATAAGTTGATAGAGACTCAGAGTCTGGAGGGAGGAAAAGATAAGTGAAATGATGACAAGCCTGAATAATGGCTAATCATCATAGAGTAGAAATGATATCTGCCTTCATATTTGTTCAGTTTAAAATATTTGTATTATGAAAGGTTAACGTGATTGATTAGACATCCTTAAGACAAAACTATCATAAAGCTTATTGATTTGACTAAGTTTTTCAAAGCTTTATAATAAAGGTGACCATTAATAGAATACTACAAGAAAAATGTTTAAAAAGCATTTAATGTCGGGTGGCTCACTTGGTTAATCCTGCACCTGTGCTCCCAGCATCCCATATGGGCGCCAGTTCTAGTCCCGGCTGCTCCTCTTCCAGTCCAGCTCTCTGCTGTGGCCTGGGAGGGCAGTGGAGGTTGGCCCAAGTGCTTGGGCCCTGCACCCACATGGGAGACCAGGAAGAAGCACCTGGCTCCTGGCTTCGGATTGGCGTAGCTCCGGCTGTAGCGGCCATTTGTGGGGTGAACCAATTCCCAATGGAATTGGTTCCCATTCCAATGGGAAGGAAGACCTTTCTCTCTGTCTCTCTCACTGTCTTACTCTACCTGTCCAAAAAAAAAAAAAAAAAAAAAAAAAGTGCTAATGTCTTAGCAAACTCATGTTGTAGATACTAAATGCTATATGACAAAAAAAGCATCTTTACAGATTTAATGCTACTATTTCTCTCTTCAGGTAAAATTAGATTTTTTCCTCCTTCTAGATAATGGGAATGGTAATATACTTGCACATTTCCTTTTTGAATTAGGTACAAGGAAGTCCAAAGTTAGATATTTCTTTGCTTTCTCAATAACTTTTAAGTTTTTATTTTCTTTATTAACCATTTTCATTCTTCCCTCTATCTTTAAAGCATTGCTTTTGTGATTTCTCCATCCTTTATCAAAGACTTTATTTTGAATAATCTTTAGTTGTTAGCTTTCTCAAACAATTTTTTGAGGAATAGGGAAATTGGAGGATAAAAGTTATATACAAACAATAAATGCTGAGGTTTTTTGACACTAAGTAGAACATTTAAATACATAATATTCATGATAGTTTCCAAATATATGAAAACCCATTACTTTTATTTTGCAGTCTGCTTCTAAAACTGTGGTTTGCCTAGCAAAATTTACTTCTTTAATAATTTGAAAAGTAGGAACCAAATATCTTAAGTTAGAAAAATCAATTACAGTGATAAATTTCAATTTATTTCGTATTTATGTTTGCAAACAATTTTTCATGATTATTACTATACATTAGTAGTGTTTTCATAAGTATTTGGTTCTAAATTGTAACTTTTTAACCACTTACTGAATTTCCATAGAATGGATAAGATTTTCACTTTAAAAATTATTTATTTATTTAAAATGCAAAGTTGATTGAAAGAGAGATCAATCAATCTTTCATTCACTGGCTTACTCCCTAAATGGCCACAGTGGCCATGACTGGGACAGGCCAAAGCCAGGATCTTCATCCTGGTCTCCCATGAGGGTGGTAGGGGCCCAAACAATTGGGCCATCTTCTGATGCTTACTTAGGTAGCATTCCAGGGAGCTGGATTGAAAGTGGAGCAGCTGGGACTTGAACTGGCACCCATATGGGATGCCAGACTTTCATTTTCTTTTTTAAATATACAAGTCATATAACTGAATGTAAGAGCTCATGGCATTAAGCAATATCCTATATACAATAAGAAAACATGCACAAATATATCCTCTCCCTCTCCCTCTCCCTCTCCGTGTGTGTGTGTGTGTGTGTGTGAGTGAGTGACAGAGAGAGAAGTTGATTTTAAGATTTCATTTTATTTGAAAGTCAGAGTTACAGAGAGAGAGGTCTTCCATCCACTGGTTAACTCCAAAAATGAGTGAAACAGCCAGGGCTGGCCAGGCTGCAGCCAGGACCCTGAAACTCCTATCAGGCCCCTCATGTGGATAGCAGGCTCCCGATTACTTGGACCATTTTCAGTTGCTTTCCCAGTTGCCTTAGTGGGGAGCTGGATCAGCAGTGGAGCAACTGTGACTCAAGTTTGTACTCCTGTGGGATGCTGGCATTACAGGTGGAGGTTTAACCAGCTGTACCAATACACTGGCCCCAAGATATTTTTAAAATTATGTTACTTTCAATATCATGGTCCATCTATGAAAAGATGAGGGTAAGGGAAGAAATCTATTCCTGCTTTTTTGAAAAGTTGGGTTGGAACAAAAGTTTTGTTGGTTGGTTTAATTTTTAGGGTTTGAGTGTTTGAATTGTCAAATGCTTATTTGGAATTGAAATACAGCTAGTTGCATGTTGGTTAACAAATGGGATTTTTAACAATGTATCATACTGAGATTAATCATCATAAATTAAGATTTGTCAAGCTTTTGGTGATGAGCCCTTGGAAAATACTTGTTAAATGTTTGTGAAACTATCCCTTTGTTCTATGACTGATCAAATATTCTGTAAATATTAGACCTCTCAATTTGGGGCAATCCCAGATGGGATTGCTCTTACAGTATTCTCTCATTTTAATCTTCTGAGCCATTTTCCAACTACATTATGGCCTGTTGGTGGAAAATCTCAACAATATGCAAAATATATTATAGAAATAAATATTCTAGAAAATGTAATTGGCCTGATAGCTTTTTAATCAAGTGATAATTGAAATTTAGAGTTTAACTATTCTACATAAAGCATTAGCAGGCCATAGTTTCAATACTGTTCAGGATCTCAACTGATTTTGAAAAGAACCAAGGGGTATGTCTCCTTGAGACATATGTAACAAAAAACTCTGAAAATATACATTTCTGCAATTATGATGATGTATATGACAATATCAACAGATGGACATATACATACAAATCTCCATATATATACAGATGATAATTATAAAACTTAATTAAACTTTTCCATGCTGTTTTAAATATTATAGAGTACCTTAAATCAGGTTAAGTTAGTAGGTAACTTTAAAGATTGATTTATTTACTTGAAAGTCAGTGTTACAGAGTGGCAGAGGTGGAGAGAGAGAAGTCCTCCATGTTCACTTCTTGTTTTGAGCTCTCGCTAACTAATTAAATTCATTTAAATTTTAACTCAGTGGTGTAAATAAAGAACCCATTTCTGTAGATTTAAAATTCAATTAGATAAGAACTTCTAAATATTTTCTTAACTTTTATAGAGAGTAAAATGTGATGCAATGTGCATTATAATGTTGCTTATTAATATCAATATAATTATAAATTATTTTATAACAGAACAAGTAGAATAACATAATTTGTAAACATATTCATGCTAATGTGGGAAATTTTAAAATAATTTCAAAGGATTGTATTATAAGGGGCTAATGTGAGTATATTTTAAATTTTTTAATATTTAATGAGGCTGGTGCCTTAACAGGCTAATCCTCCGCCTTGTGGCGCCGGCACACCGGGTTCTAGTCCCGGTCGGGGTGCCAGATTCTATCCCGGTTGCCCCTCTTTCAGGCCAGCTCTCTGCTATGGCCCGGGAAGGTAGTGGAGGATGGCCCAGGTCCTTGGGCCCTGCACCCGCATGGGAGACCAGGAGAAGCACCTGGCTCCTGGCTTCGGATCAGCGCGATGCACCGGCTGCAGCGGCCACTGGAGGGTAAACCAATGGCAAAGGAAGACCTTTCTCTCTGTCTCTCTCTCTCACTATCCACTCTGCCTGTTAAAAAATAAAAATAAAAAAAATAAAAAAAAATTTAATGACAATGTGCAAGTGTTATCTCAATGAGTTCATTGGATGGATTATCCTTCATTTTTATCAGTATGATAACTTTAAACACTGTATGAGATTCATTAGGTATAAGCCAATGCCAAAACAAACAAATTGCTAAACAAATCTATGAAAATATTGATAATAATCAAAGTTTATTTATTATTGATAATCAATCAAAGTTTTGAGTATTACATTTAGATTTTTGATTCATTTTGAGTCGCCTTTTATATAAATTGGGAGATGGGAGTCTTGTTTCAAACTTCTGTGTATAGAAATCTAGTTTTCTGAGCACCATTTATGGAAAATACTATCCTTTCTCCAGGGAGTTTTTCTAGCACTCTTGTCAAAGATAAGCAGGCTACACATGCATGTGTTTATTACTGTAGTCTCATGTGCTTCATTGTCCAGTATGTGTATTTTCATGCTAGTACCATGCTGTTGTGGTTTTAATAGCACAGTACTTTATCTTCAATTCTATATTGTGATGTTTCCTGCTTTGAGGACATTTTATGGGCTTCATATTTCAGAGATCATTTAAAATAATTTACAGCAGAAAGATAATTCCAGTCCTCTACTGTACTGGACTATTCTTCTCATTACTAATTTCTTCCAACATTAGCCATCATGATTTGCTTTATTCTTCTATTTATATATTATTATTATTATCATTTCATATAATTTCAGTAGAACACATTCAGACCCACAGACACATATACACACTGCTTTTTGCATTAGGTTTATATGACTTATTTGTAAATCTGTTACAACCCTTCATGATATAGAAAGCATACTTTATGTTGCATTTGTGGTATACAAAGTAACATTTATTATTTCAAAGTTTCTAAAAGTAATGAATAATTAACTTTTGATCCTCCACACATTAGTTATAGTATAAATTCACCAGTATAATTTTTACAATTTATTTATTTATTTGAGAGGCAGAGTTACAGAGACAGAGAGGGAGAGACAGAGAGGTCTTTCATCCACATTTCACTCCTCAAATGGCTGTGATGGCCAGAACTGGGATGATATGAAGCCAGGAGCTCCCACATGGATGCAGAAACCCAAGCACTTGGGCCATCTCCCACTGCTTTCCAGACCATTAGTAGAGAGCTGGTTTGGAAGTGGAGCAGCTGGGATTCAAACTGGTGCTCATTTGGGATGCCAGCACCACAGGCAGAAGCTTAACCTACTATGCTATAGCTCTGGCCACAATCAGGGAATTTGTAAAAACTGATATTTTATATTCACTTGTCCATTGTTCTTTAATACTATAAGTCATTCATATGTCTAAAGAGTATTAATGATCTTTCATATTCATTGAATTTTCATTTTGATACCACATGCTTTACATTTATAGAATGAACATTGCCAATATTTGACTTTTGATGGCTTGCATTATTTAAAATCTGTTCTTATCATGAACAGTTATCTTCTTTACATATGTTTTATTGATTCAAATTAATGCTCAGTTGTGGACATTTAGTCTAGTGATTAAAACACTCACACCCCATTTGGAAATGCTTTGGTTCAGATGCTGGCTGCAGCTATCAATTCTGGCTAATTACTAATGCATCTTTCTATGGCAGCAGAAGATGGTTCAATAGTTAGGTCCCTGCTACTCAAATGGGTGACCTGGATTGAATGCTTCGGTACTGTCCTGGCCTGATCAAATGCTGGCTTGCTTGTGGGCATTTGGAAAGTGTCCCAAAAGAGAAGAGCTCTGTTTTTTAATCCTCACTCCTTCGTCACTCCCTTACTGCCTTCCTTCCAATATCCCTCCTTCCTTTCAAAATACATGCCATTTTTAACATTAAAAATACATGTCCATTTCCCTTCAAAATAGGATCCATATATATAGAATGCATATAGAATAATGTTAATGAAGGGTATTGTGGATTTATGAATAGAGAAAGAGGATATACACAATGGACAGTTACTGAATAGACATCACTGCTAAATCACCCTTTTTTTATGAGTGTCCCACTAAAACTTTATAAAGATACTTCCATTTGCTTTCGCAGGTCCTAAATACGACATCTCAAAACATAATGTGTTGTCCTTAAAAAGATTTGGATTCTGACATCTCATCTGCCTCTGAATAAGTAACACATGAAAACAAACAAAACGACCTAAATCACATTGTATCATAAAAGAAATTGTATCATGAATAATATATATAAATATATACGATGAACTACAGAACTTTTACACTGAGGTCCATAGAAACTCAAAACCACTCTTGTATTTACTCAATGATAATTACATCTTATGCATTCTAGCTTCCAAATAGCAAAATGGCATTTTCTGTGTGAATGGTTTAGTGTGGGTCTGGTCTGGAATAGTTTACTAAATGTTATTCTTAGAGAATATAGAATATTATATAATATAATCATTATTTAATATGTTAATTCATTTTAATTCCATCCTGTTTCATTAAGTATTTTTGTTTGACATGAATGTGTTAAGAAAATATTTATGAATAAGCTGATGATGACCTGTAAAATCAGGATTCTTATTTGCAACTAACACAAATCACTCTGGCTAACTTAATCAAAAATATGTTACTGGAAAGATAGAATGAATTCTTAGAATTGACAGACTGGGCAAAGATACCTGGGTACTATATAGAACTTTGAGACATTTATAGATTAGGTTTCATGACATAGTCTACTCTTCTATTTGTACAGCTGTTAAGATTCACATTGTTAGGAGAGGCTATCTGATTCAATGGTTTGATTCATTATCCCTATGGGGACAGTGTCGGGAGGATACTATCCCCTCAGATAATTTTTAATTGGAAGAGATAACTCCTCGAAACAATATTTACTTTGCAAAGGAGTCTATGAAGGGTTTCATAGCCAGATACCAGAAAAAAACTATTGTTTGCTTTTAGACCACTGTAATTAAAGGGCATGTAGGATCAACTATTTGAAAGTATCAAAGAAAAAAATAATTCAAAATTTTCAATATAAAATTTTGATGTAGCCCTCATGATTGAAGAATTAACCACAATGTAGACCTAGAATAAAAAAAAGGCCTCAAGCAATAATTTTAAAATTTTATAACAGCATGATGTTGGACAAATTACCCATTCTTACATTCAAATTCCCTTACACATACATGTGTTTTATCTATTTCATAGTATATAAGTATTAAGTGCAACTGTATTTGAGAAAACCATTTTAACCACTAGGCAAATCATAATTGAGTTTATTATTGCTCTGAAGATATTGCATCAACCTTTCATTACACATGTGAAAAAGCAATTTTAAGTTTGCTTAATATTTTCTACCTAATCTTTCATTCACAGAAGAGTGCTATACACAAGCACTATTTCTCAACTAATCATTCGGCTACAGATAAATACTAGACACACTCAAGTAGCTACAGTCTATGTTGTGTTACCATTTTATGCTCACCTAGTAAATATTTTGATCACATGTAAAAATTATGTTTAATATATATATATTTGCAGTGACCTGTTAACTAACCATTAATTTAACATTAGTTCTTTGGTTCCACATGATAGCAAAAATATTGTGCAAGATAATCCAACAGAATCTGAGTGATATAGATAAGAATTTCTGCCCTAAGATGTTCCTAATGCAGTTTGAAATGTTGTTATTTTCCTTTCTTTAGGGATCAGTGAAGTGCAAAGTTCTCCCAAGTAGAGTGACTTCAAGGAATGATGATAGTACTCAGTAACTTTGAGACCAGGACTAAGCAAAAGCTCTCAGGATTTATATAAGAGAAAAGTAAATAGCAGTATTATAGTGGAGAAAATGGATTAATAGAGTAAAAGAACAAATAATTAAACTTGATAGGATAAAAGTTGTGACCCTTTTCTAATGTTTCTTATAGGAAAATGATTCTATGCAAGCCCTTTTACAGCTTTTTCTTTCATTATTTTTGTCCTTGGGTCTTTTAAAGCTTTTTTATCCATCATTCTTAATAGTACATTTTTTAGAACATACAACATCAAAAGCGCACAGTGAACATTGTGTAACACAAATGATCTTAAACATGTATTGCACACTCTATGAGCTTTTCTTGCATTAGTAAGAAAAATATAATGAATTATGTAGCAGAAAATATATATGAGAGGCAGTGATAACAGGTTAATGTAATTCAAATACAAATCACTTTAATGAGAGAAGAGCAAGAAAAGTTTATGGATGAAGTAATATTTTGTTGGCCACATAAAATATTGAAAAGCCCTAGAAACAATATAATGTTTATATTAGATAATGATATAGAAAGCAAGAGCTATGTCAGAAAAATGAAACAAGAGGTACAAAGGCATTGTAAAGTGGCACAGGGGTCTGTAGGGAGATCTTTGGAATTGAATAAACAACACTTAAGGATTCTTCCTCCACTTGGCAGATCAGAAATAGTCTCAGATTGAATGACTTGTTCACAGGGAGGTCAAAATTAAAGCACAGGAAAATTAGGAAGAGAGTGCTCACATTAATAGTAGTTAGAGATTTAAAAGTATGTTGTGTTTGGTCTTAAATTCTATGTGAAGGTTTATTGCTTTCAGTGATCATTCGTATGGAACAAGTGAAGCTTTTGAATACCTGACAATCTTGTCTTTATATGTTCTAAAGATTAAGGGTGAATGTATCATTTTTCCAAAGCACTATTTGAAGTTGTAATTCATATGTGGTTATTTTACTCTCTAAATTTGATTTCAAGTACAAAACGTATCAGCCATCTTACATAATTGAATGAATGTATCTCTTAGAATAGGATGTGCTATGCTGGGATGTGCATAGACAAGATCTCAGGAGAGTAACATCACACACGTGTCGTTCCCACCCACAGAAAATTTGCTGCGGCTCTGCCGGAGATGCTCAGGCAGTTTCTCCCCTCCCTGACGGCCCATGGCTCCCAGCTGCTTCAGTTGATTACACCTCCATTTGTTGTCACCAGTGGGGAAAATTAAGACAGTGACCTAGCAATGCCTATTAAGTGCTTCTGTGTGGAAATGAGTCTCAAATAGTCTTACCTTACTTTAGAAGGTATATGTATAAAGAAGAAAAAATAAAAATAAAAGTAATTTTTTCCATTTATAATTTGTTATTTTCAATGTGCACACAGAAGTTAGTCTAATCATTCTTCATCATCTTGAGTACCAGGTACCAGGTACTCAGAAATAATGTTAATTATTTCTATTTTCCACGGATGGCCCAGGTCCTTGGGCCTTGAACCTACATGGGAGACCAGGAGAGGCACCTGGCTCCTGGTTTCAGATCAGTGCAGTGCACCGGCCCCTGCGCACCGGCCGCGGCGGCCATTGGAGGGTGAGCCAATGGTAAAGGAAGACATTTCTCTCTG
Organism: Lepus europaeus; assembly: GCF_033115175.1. Taxonomy (NCBI): domain Eukaryota; kingdom Metazoa; phylum Chordata; class Mammalia; order Lagomorpha; family Leporidae; genus Lepus; species Lepus europaeus. The sequence goes on along the minus strand of NC_084829.1, from coordinate 62,543,761 downwards.
TCTCATTGTCCACTCTGCCTGTCAAAAAAAAAAATAATAATAAAATAAATTATTTCTATTTTCCTATCCAGATTTCATTTCTTTTTTTTGTAAGATTTATTTTATTTATTTGCAAGAGTTACAGAGAGAGGTAGAGACAGAGAGAGAGGTCTTCCATCCAATGGTTCACTCCCCAGATGGCCGCAACCGCTGGAGCTGCACCGATCCGAATCCAGGAGCCAGGAGCTTCTTCCAGGTCTCCCACATGCATGCAGGGGCTCAAGGAGTTGGGCCATCTTCTCACTGCTTTCCCAGGCCACAGCAGAGAGCTGGATCAGAAGAGGAGCAGCCGGGACTAGAACCGGTGTCCATATGGGATGTCGGCGCTTCAGGCCAGGGCTTTAACCCACTGCGCCACAGCGCCGGTCCCAGTCAGATTTCATTTCTTGTAGATTTTCATACTTCTATCAATGTCTTTTTCTCCAAATTAAATAAGTACATAAAATATGAGATTTTCACAATTATTTTGTTTCATAAATGTTTGAATAATAGTTACTAATTTCAAATGAGAGAGAGAGAGAATTTCTTTAACTTTTAGCGTTACATAAATGTTATATTCAGGTGATGAGAAACACTTAGTGCACATTTCATTGTATCTCCTACAAAGGAACTCTCATGCTACATTCTGAATATTGGGGCAAAAACTTCCTCTGTGGCTTCCCAGAGACCTAGATAAAGTTGCTTTTATAATATCTGATGGCAATTTTAGTAGTTTTATAACTGCAATAAATATATTTTTCACAATCTTTAAAATTATTTATTGTCATACGTATCTCATTCCCCACCACTCATACTTTGAGACACCAACTTTAAATGAAATAATCTTTCCCTTTAGAGATTAAAGTAAAGCAAACTGCTACCTGTAATGGAATATACAATTGTTCATTACTTCAGTAATCAAAGCTCCATGAGCAAAATGTATTCCCACAAAAGGCAATTTAAATTTCAGCAGAGGTTCACCTTCTTAAATAAATATCCCAGGAAAACCAAAACTTGTGAAAGTTTTTGATTAAATTTCTTCTCAAGTGCATAAATACCACTTTCTTCCTTGCAGTCCATTCTAAAAGATTTTTCTCCCATTAAATTTCAATGACTTTTCTTTTTTTTAAGGAAACCATCTTATTTATATAACTGAACAAAGTATACAAATAAATGATACAAAAAGCAATCTAATCTAAGCAATAACAATATAAAACCTAAACATAATATAAAATAATATAAAACATAAATATGTTTATATTACATAATATGAAATAATATAAATAATATAAAACATATAATATAAAACAATAACAATATAAAACCTAATTTAAACAATAGCATATAAAACCCTTACCCAAATGATAATGTTATAAAATGGGGCAACTCTTTGGGCGTGCCTTAAGGCAAATATAAACCATAAATCTGTTCATATTATTTTAGTCCCATTTCCAAAGAATTCAACCTAATAAAATTGAAAACAACTTACATATTCAGCAGAAGGGAAATTGTTTCAATCGTTTATGAAGTAATATGATTATAACTTAAAACTAAATACAAATCATTTTTCTGTATCTTTCAAATTTACATTCTATTGTTAAATTATTTATTTATTTATTTATTTGAGAGGCAGACTTATAGAGAGAGAAAGAAAGAGAGATAGAGGTCTTCCATTTGCCAGTTCACTTCCCAAATGGCCACAAAGGCCAGAGCGGAACCAATCTGAAGCTAGGAGTCAGGAGCTTCTTCCTGTTCTCCCGTGTGGATGCAGGAGCCTAAGCACTTGGACTTTTTTCCACTGGCTTTCCATGCCATTAGTAGAGAGCTGGAATGGAAGAGGAGCAGCTGAGATATGACCTTGAGCCCATATGGGATATCAGCGCCACAGGTAGTGGCTTAGCCTACTACGCCATTGCTCCGGCCTACAAAATTATATTCTTATAAATGATAACTTCACTTGTTATTACTGCAGGGTTATTTTACTCAAACTAATTCATGTGATTTATTTGCCCATGATTATATGAACATGTTTGGATGGTTTGTTTAAAACTTTTAAGTTAGTATGTTCACTGTTCCAAAAATGAAATTGGTACAGAACCACACTAATTCCTTTACTACAATGTTTTTTCATGCTGTAAAACTTGAGTTTCAAGTTTTCAAATGAGCAGTGTCTTTAAATACATGTCTGTGTGTGTGTGTGTATAGGTTTGGGTAAGGAAGAAAATATCTCTACTGTCCAGGTGATTTCAGAATATGCTAACAGATAAAAGTAAATCTGTCTATAAATAGAAACATTTTACTACCTGTGTATGTATTTTAAATTATTTATTCTTATGTAGTTGAAATACAGAGGGATAGGGAAAGAGAAAGAATGTTCCAACTCATACTTTAACCCACAAGTGCAAGTAGCAGCCAGGGCTGAGCCAGGCCAGGAACTATATATTGTTCTCTCACTTGGGTGGTAGGAACACAGGTCTTGAACCATCATCTGCTGCCTCCCACTGTGTGCATTAGCAGATAGCTAGATCAATAAGTAGAAGTGGGACTCAAACCCAAGAACTTAGATATGAGAGGCTGGTATCCCAGGCCATGGCTTAAACTACTCTGCCAGATGCACACCTGCCATCTGTATATATTCTAAAGGTTTCTTCTAAGTAATCTGAGAACATTTCATATTTTTATGGGTTTTATGGGATGAAGAATGGTTAAGCTCCTTTAAGAAATATTGAGATTTCTTTCCAACCCACTTAAGCTTTTCAGTGAGATTTCCAGCTTTAGTTAGATTTCAATCTGATAAATTTGCATTTATATTACAGTAATGAAGGGAAAGCCTAAAAAATCACACAAATATGGGATATCAGAATTTTCACTAATAACTCACTACATGATGAACATGTATACTTACATGTAGATTATTTTATACCCAAGTCTACCTTTCTGAGGTAGCATTATATTAATGAGAACAGTGTGTTGCTAATAGTTTCATGAATTATTTCAAAAATAGAACTGATCCAAAATTATTTCTATTTTGAAGATTTTCCTAAGTTGTTCCAAATGAATACTTAGTTTTTAATAGTAATATTAATGGTGATAAGCATCCTTCACAATAAAGGGAAGACTACTTATACAGTAACTTGCTATTACATTTTTCTGCTAGGTCATGACATTATAAAAGGGACCTAGGTTCCTTTCACTTCCATTTAACAAAAGGCACACACTAAAACATTACTTTCTCTAAATACCAAGAAACAGACACCAGGATAAATAATCCATAATTAATAAACACAAATCATTTCAAAGCATTTCTGCCATATCAGAATAGCATAGAACATATATTTATAATGGGAAAATTCAATAGCAGTAATGCTTCAGGATAAATTTATCCCAAGGGATGTAATCATCTTTGTCTTTAGGTTTTAGTAATGTCTTTTTGATACGTCTTTTAATTTTTGGAGTCCGGTATATGAGTGTTTCTTGAATTTGTAGATTTATGGGTTTTAACACAATAGGGACTTATTAAGCCATTACTTTAAAAAAATTTTTAGCACTATATTCTTCTCCAGTTTGGGTACTCTAAAGGCACAAATGCTAGAAACTTTGTTAGTTTTCCACAGCTCAGTGGGGCTGTATTCTTTTCTTTCACTGTGTGCTTTCTCTCTTTATGTCTATTGATCTGCCTTCAAGTTCACTAACCCTTTTTATCTGTCAAACTCATTCTGAATTGAGCCTAACCAATTGAAATTTTTATTTCAATTATTTTTCCAGTTATAAAATTTTCTTGTTTCTTGTTTATGTCTTGTTTTTTTGCTGACATATTTTCCTATTCTTTAATTAATGTGTTTAACTACATATTGGAGCACTTTAAAGTGTCTACATTAAGGCCTCTGTCAGATAAATTCAACATTTGGAATATTGCCTTCTTTTTTATCTTTTCCTATATGAGGTGAGATTTTTTCCCTTGTCCTTCACGTGTCAAGTAGTGTTAAACTATATCCTGACCACTTTAAATAATATATATGAGATGGCAAGTCCTATTTAAAACCTATCAAGAATATTAATATTTATGTTCTAGTAGGCAGTTTGACCTGATTAGGCTCAGACCACAGCACTAAACTGTCATCTGTGGGGTATGCTTCCAATACCCTTTCTTGGGGTTTTAAAGCCTTTGTTGTAGTAGTAGGATCCACCTTGGATGTTGTCAGTACTGGTCAATCTGGCTTGTAAGTGGCGGTCAGTTTGTTATACCATTCTTCGATGCTGAACAGGATCAGGAAATCCACTTGTTTCTAACTGAGGGGTGTGCCCAGGAGTTCATTGCTAATCTGTTAGGGTCATTTTAATAAGTTCCCCTCTCTGCTGTCTCCCCTGTGCATTCTAGTTCCTTGGTGTTTTTTTCTGGTTCTTCTGCCAGAAATCTGGCCGTTAGTTACTATGCTGCGCTTGCGTGACTATACCCAAAGCTGATGCCAGAAAGCAGGAGGACATAGGGTAACAACAGAAAAGCAACAGGAGCTGCCACCATGGTGTGGGACATCACGAATAGAAAGGGCACTCCCCTTTTTTTAGCTTTTACCATTACAGGTTACAAGATTATTACCTACCGCATTTGCCCCGGAATTGCTTAGGAGCTATGGAATAGAATAAGGGAGAATAAAAGACAAAAAAAAAAAAAAATAGGATTGAGATGGGGGTGAGGAAGGCACTCTGTATTCTCCCTGAGATTTAGTAGTATCCTTTTCCACCCTTGCAGCCAGAGTTAGACTCTGTCTCTACCTCACTGACAAGTTATCAAGGATTGCATTCAGTCCATGGATACTGTAAGGGACAAATGGTGAACCCCCTGTGATTTTGGTCTTCTGCTTACTCTAGTTGCTCCTGCTTGCTTTTGCTGACTGCCAGATTCTTATTCAGATTTTAGAGTTGTATGCAGTGAGAAATAAAGAGAAAATGTGATTCTTTTGTCTTTCTGATAACAGAAATTCACAATGTAATATGGTAACATTATCAATGCATTTTGTTTCTAGTGAATTATTTTGATAGTTTTATTTGCCTTTCTAATATTGTTATCTGTGCTTTAACATAGTAGTACATCTTACCTTTGTGGTTTGTTTAATTTTGCTGATCTTTGCACTTATTGGCACTGTCCATTTCTGGATATTATGCCATAAAAGTATATATGAGTCTATTCATACTTTATTGGTTAAATATATATAAAGTCTTGTGTAATTCCACTTTGTGTCATTCATATTCTTCTCATCTATCATCTATTCATATCTCATTTATATCATCTACTATCATATGTTTCCCATATGTATTGGAAATTTTGTTAGCCTACCCCAACCACCAAACAATTCCTTTTAGGATTACAATTTCCAGTGAATTAAATATTGTATTAATGTGTGAAGACTGATATTATTATGATTTTAAGCATTTTCATAAAGAAGCATAGACAAATTCTAGTAAATTCTAATTTCTGTGGATGTTGCTGTATTTGGTCTTCAACATGCAATGGGATTTTTTCCATACACACACATACTCATACTTTGGTAGTGTGCATCGGTTTATTCAAATTTTGTCATCTAACTTGTTGGCAGTTTTGTAAGGAGGATATTATAATATTATGTTATGTCCTTGAGAGTCTTTGTTGAGCCCGATGTGGTATGTGATTACAAATAAGTTAGGATAAAAAAAATAGGGTGCAAAATTTCAGCCTAGAAATTGTGATGACCATTGAGTAAGCTATTAAGACACTATCATTTTTTCCTGAGTCATTTTGATGAACAAAATCCATGCTCTTCATTTGCAACCTGACAATGACCATAAGGGGTCAAAGATTTGTCTTGCAAGAACCATCTTACAAAGAGGAGGAAATATCAGTTGAAAATGCTCTCTCCTTTGCTGGTAACCATAGCCACGCGCTTGGTAGAACCAAGGCCTAATTTATTACCAGTTTTTTAAAAGAAAAAAATTTACAGATTGTAAAAGAAGACTACTTATTTCAACTTTGCTGGATTTTGATAAATACTCTCTAGTATTCATATCTGTGATAGATCAGAGTTTCAGTATGCTTGATCCTTTCAATGGAAAGCAACTGTGGTATTGCTGTCCACTCAGTTGCTCAGGAAAAATTTCTGTCAGCCTCAATTCCAATGTTTACAATATCCTGCACATGCCATCTATCAGCACATCTTTGAGTATTGCTTCTCGAACATCTTTGAAAGCTGACATGTTCCATTGCCTCTGTTAAGTCCTGACACAACAAATGAACATCTCTTGTGTGGATTCCTGCAGGATACTTTTACAGGATCTCTTCATCAATAATATGAGTACAAATATTGAAATTATATTTAGCAGTCATATCCTTTTGTTATCAACTTTCTTTGCTACAGTAACTTGCTTATTATCAATGGTCAACCTTAAATAAATACATAAGTCACTGTAAATAAGGATGTACCTTCTCCAGTACATATTTTCTTCAGTAGTTTCTATGTATTATGACAGAAGCAAAGTACGTTATATATAACTGTACTTTAAATTCAACAAAAATGTCATTTTGGTGAGAAATGTGTATTAAAGCTTGTTTTGGCCTAATGAACTTTTTAATTAATGTTTTATTTTTTAAATATATATCTCTTTTTAATATTTTATTTGTTTATTTGAGGAGTAGAGTTATAGATAGTGAGAGGGAGAGACAGAGATAGGTCTCCATCTGCTGGTTCACTCCAAATGGCTACAACAGCTGGAGATGTGCTGATTTGAAGCCAGGAGCCAGGAACTACATCCTGGTCTCCCACATGGGTGGTAGAGGCCCATGTACTTGGGCCATCTCTTGTTTCCTTCATAGGCACACCAGCAATTAGACGGATCAAAAGCAAAGTAACTGGGAATGAAACCAGCACCACAGATATGATGAGATGCTGTTGTTGCAAATGGGCTGTTAAGCTGCTACACCACAACACCAGCTACATTTATCAACATTTTATTCACATTCTCTTTGTCAATACTTTGTCAGTATTTACAGACAACACATTTTTAATTCCCTGTTTTGTCATTATGCTAATTATATGTAAGCCATTTTTTTACCATAGTAAGAAAAATGTTTCCCCAGTTGTTTTGTGGATCTCACCCTTTCTCAATTAAGCAAGCAGCTTCATAATAAAATTCTAAGTATTTCAATTGTTTTATGAAATAACATCCAGAATTGAGAATTGTGTTTTTTTTTCTTTTCATTATGCTTAGCTTTTTATAGCCTTACTAGTATGTCATAACTTTATACAATTTTCTATTGCCAGTTTGTAACATCTCACTGATTTCTATGGCTTTAAATAAATATTAATTAACATTTCAAAGTACAGTGCATAGGTCATTATTGTCATTAGTAATATTATATAAATATTAATATTTCAAATTTTTAATGTTTTTTTTAGTTCTTTTATAGCTGATGTTCTTTTTTTCTTTTTCTTATTAGTGTTATCTAAGGTATGCAAATTTCATGTATTTCATATACACAGATTTGGAAACATAGTGACATTTCCCACCCTACTCTTATTTTTTCACATGGTGCCACTCTTCTTCCTCTTCCCTCTCCTATTCTCACTCTCAATTTATACAAAGGCCTATTTTCAATTTACCTTATACTCATAAAATTAACCCTACACTAAATAAAGAGTTCAATAAATAGTATGAAGAAAAAACACTGGGCTGGCACCGTGGCTTAACAGGCTAATCCTCCACCTTGCGGCACCGGCACACCGGGTTCTAGTCCCGGTTGGGGTGCCGGATTCTGTCCCGGTTGCCCCTCTTCCAGGCCAGCTCTCTGCTATGGCCCGGGAAGGCAGTGGAGGATGGCCCAAGTCCTTGGGCCCTGCACCCGCATGGGAGACCAGGAGAAGCACCTGGCTCCTGGCTTCGGATCAGCGTGATGCGCAACCCGCAGTGGCCATTGGAGGGTGAACCAGTGAACCAACGGCAAAGGAAGACCTTTCTCTCTGTCTCTCTCTCTCACTATCCACTCTGCCTGTCAAAAAAAAAAAAAAACAAAAACAAACAAACAAACAAACAAAAAAAAAAAAAACACTGTTCCTCAACAGTAAAGTAAGACTGTTAAGAATCATTAAATCTCAAATTTTCAATTTCATCCTATACATTACATTTTAGGTACTCTATTAGTTACCACAGATCAGAAAAAAAATATATGGTATTTTTTATGGTATTTTTGTTTTTGGAACTGGCTTATTTCACTAAGTATAATGGTTTCCAGTTACCTCCATTATGTTGCAAAAGGCAGGATTTCCTATTTTTTGTTTTACCACTGAGTGGTATTTTCCATAGTTTTTTTTTTATTATTATTACAAGGCTACTTTTAGTATATTAATAATTTTTAGTGTGCCCCACAAGAATAAAAAACACAAGGAAGAGGAAACCCCTGACCCCAAGGAATGACTCAGGGGGAGAGTGGATACCAGAGAAGAAGAAAGCACAAAGGAGACCCACTGAAGACTCAGGGTAACATGAATTCCATTGGTGCTGGGACCTGTGTACACTGTAAGAGGAAACTTGAGCATAGTGGGGCTGACTCCAGGCAGCGAAGGGCAAGAGGGTTGGACATGAAGCCACAAAGCTAGTTGAGTTCCTCCTTCCCTTGTTTGCTATTTTCTACTTCTTTTGCAAGATCTCCTAGTCCCTGGGGATAGACATACAATAATTTCGTTATCCAATCTTCAGTTGATGGATATCTGGATTGATTTCATATCTTAACTGTTGTGCATTGAGCTGTAGTGAACATGAGAGTACAGATAACTCTTTCATTTGCTGATTTAATTTTGTTTGGCTAAATTCTCAAGAGAGAGATGGCTGGCTCATATGGTAGATGTATTTTCAGCTTTCTGAAGTACCTTCATACTGTCTTCCATATTGGCTGTGCTATTTACATAACCACAAACAGTATTAGGGTACCTTTTCCCCCACATTCTCACCAGCATTTGTTGTTAGTTTATTTCTGTATGAGAGTCATTCTGACTGCCTTGAGGTGAAACCTCATTGTAGTTTTGATTTGCATTTCCCTGATGCCTAGTGATCCTAAACATTTTTTCATGTATCTGTTGGAAATTTGAATTTCTTCTTTTGAAAACTGCCTGTTCAAGTTCTTGGCATATTTCATTTTTTAAAGATTTATTTATTTATTTGAATGACAATTACAGAGAGGCAAAGGTAGAGAAAGAAAGAGGTCTTCCATCCACTGGCTTACTCCCTATATGGCCAAAACGGCCAGAGCTGGGCTGATCTGAAGCCAAGAGCTTCTTCCAGGTCTCCCATGCAGGTGCAGAGGCCCAAGGACTTGGGCCATCTTTCACTGCTTTCCCAGGCCATAGCAGAGGATTGGATCAGAGTGGAGCAGCTGGGACTCGAACTGGTGTACATATGGGATGTTGGAACTACAGCAACGGCCCCTTGCCCATTTCTTAACTGTTTTGTTGTTGCTGAGTTTCTTGCACTCTCTATATTCTGGATACTAATCCTTTATTGGTTGTATAGTTGGCAAATATATCCTTCCATTCTTTTCTCCTATTCTTTTGGTGGCCTCTTAACTTTGCTGAGTGTTTTCTTTCGCAGTGCAAAGCTTATCAGCTTGATGTAATCCTGTTTGTTTATTTTGGCTTTGATTGCCTGTACTTCTGGGGTCTTTTACAAGAAGTCTTTGCCTAGGCCAATGTCTTGCAGAGTTTCCCCATGTTCTCTAGTAAGTTGATGGTATTGGGTTATAGATTTAGGTCCTTGATCCATTTTGAGTGGATTTTTGTGTAAGGTGTAAGGTCTCTACCTTACATCTTGCATCTACACATGTTTTTTTTGTAGTTACCAGGCTGTTTTGATTATAACTGCCCTATAATATGTCTTGAAATCTGGTATTTTGAAGCCTCCAGCTTTATTTTTTGTTGTATAAGATTGCTTTATCTTTTTGGCTCTCTTGTGTTTCAACATGAACTTTGGTATCATTTTTTTCTTCATCTGAGAAGAATGTCCTTAGTATTTTGATTATAATCCATTGAATCTGTAAACTGCTTTTGGTAGTATGGACATTTTCATTATATTAATTCTTCCAATCCATTCATATGGAAGATTTATCCTTTTTTGTAATTTAATCTTAGAGACATTCTACCTCATTGATTAAATTTATTCCAAGTTATTTAAATTTTTTCTAGCTATTATGAATCTTAGAAGTTCTTTCTCAGTATGGCTGATATTCTTAACCAGATTAGATTTTACTCATGGTCCATAATGTGGCTGATTGTCAACCACATTACAAATATAATACATATTTGCTTTTTCCTTTTCACTTGTGTTCTTATTGTTAACTCTATATGTATTTGCATATCAATTTTGAATGTGTAAATTTTGTTAAGTATAGAAAATACATACATTATTCTTAAATGAAGTTTTGTTCAATGATTAAAATCATTAAAATATTCTGAAATCTGACAAACATTCCATGCAGTGCAAAGTTCTCTGGCAGCCACTGTCACTTGCTCTATTGTCAGACCTCCTACTCTTGCCTCAGGATGTTCTACACATGATATGTACAACGTATGAACCCTAAGGAATTTTAAAAAAATGTATTTATCAATGTTATTATAAGTTTTACAGCTTGATTGTACTTTTTCTTATTTTTAGCTGAATAAACAGATATTCTAATATTTTCCTTCCTGCATATTCCAATGGAGTTTTAATTTTTTTTTCACTCTTTGGATATATCAACATAATTGATGAACTCCTTATAGACTCCTGTCAGATATTGCCACATTAGAAATCCTAAAACTATTGCCAAATAATATTTCCAGTATTGTTGCCAAAAAATTCTTTTACACACTCTTTTTGTTTTTTTGTTCCAGATTATTTATCTTCCATAGGATTTTATTGCTTTTTTAATCAACTAATTGGTATATTACATACGGTAATGGGAAACTAATGATTCCAGATATGCTACATCTGCACATGTTGCTGATCTTCAGGCCATCCCCATATACTCTGTTATTTCATTGTGGGACAATGTGAAATATGCTATTTCTCCTACATTGCACTTTCACCAAGCTCAATTCCATGAACTTTTAACTCCCCTCCTGGGCAGGTTGCCAGAGTGTTCCATGACATATGGTTGTTAGCATTCCATTATCATGAATGAATGAACCAGTGGTAGAAATCCTTTAGATTAATTCACTAAAAGATGCACTGATAAATTCTCAGTGAGATTATCTGTTATTCAAATATTGAATCAAAGTTATGACAAATAACACATAAAATAATGTGTTAATTATTAAAAATGTAGGCCATACAGTTGCATAAATATCTGAGAACTCTTTGGAGAATGTTGCACTTGAGTTGCCAAACCAACTGGTTAGTAAAACAATCTTAGTATGTTGTATTGTTTTTGTTTTTTTCTTTATTTATATCTCAAATCATGAGGGAAACTGTAAGCAATGTGAAATTACAATTATTTGTTATTTGATAGCTTATATAGACCTTATAACATGTAAACATTTTTCTCTATAATAGGCATGATCAAGGAGATCCTCAAGCTATTTTTTTTTTTTGACAGGCAGAGTGGACAGTGAGAGAGAGAGAGAGAGAGAGAGAGAGAGAGAGAGAGAGAAAGGTCTTCCTTTTGCCATTGGTTCACCCTCCAATGGCTGCTGCGGCCGGCGCACTGCACTGATCCAAAGGCAGGAACCAGGTGCTTCTCCTGGTCTCTCATGGGGTGCAGGGCCCAAGCACTTGGGCCATCCTCCACTGCACTCCCTGGCCACAGCAGAGAGCTGGCCTGGAAGAGGGTCAACCGGAACAGAATCCGGTGCCCCGACCAGGACCAGAACCTGGTGTGCCGGTGCCGCAGGTGGAGGATTAGCCTAGTGAGCCGCGACACTGGCCTCAAGCTATTCTAAAACACAAAAACACCTAGGTCAAATTTTATTAGTATATGGTTTCAAAGTATTCTTTTATCTGATGTGTACAAATATCAGTGACTAGATGCTTTTAAATTTAAGAAATGATATTTTGGCTATGGACAAAAATAACTTGAAATTCTTCTAGTAAAATTAAACAGCAAACAAATAAATGTAATGCAATCTAACCTCTTATTTTCTTCTATGGCTTACATATTTACCATGGTCCCATCATTAGACTGAAAACATAGTGAAATTATTAAAGAGGAATGTAGTTTCTGCTGAACTTACTCCATTTTTCCTTCAAATAATTATTAAGTGCTTATCTTATACTAGGCAATATTCTCTGCATGGTAAATGTTAACAGAAGGTAATAGTCTTCCTAATAGAGGTGTCATTCTAGAAGAGAGAAATAATAAAAGAAATAGCAAATACATCACAAACTAGGAATTAAAAGGTACAAAAGGGAAAATAAGTTAGGGTAAGAAGGATTGAGTATAAGGGCAGAATCTTTTCTGTTATGGATTAGTATGGAAAATTTGTGAGATAATTTTGATATAAGAGATTATGGGGAACAGAGGGAGTGTGCAAACAGATAAGTAGACAGAGAGAGACTTCAGGGCAAGCCCTGAATCAAATGATACATATTTTGGGTTCAAGATCCTATAAGGTTATTTTATGTTTGGACCTAAGTTAACAAGAAAGATCAGGAGTAGTCACAGGAGTGTAATGAGAGTTGAGGAGAGCGCTGTAGGCAATGAAAAATACATACCCCTTTCCCATCAAGTAGAATGCACCATGGATGTTCTGATTACATGCTAAAAGCCAGTATCTGTCTTCAGTGATATAAGAAGGTGAGTGCAACTAAGACCTGAAGTTAACAGGTGTGCACTTCCAAAGCTCCCTGAAGGCTGGGACACTGGAGACAGAGGACTGTTATTTAAATGCCATCAGTCTTTAAAGTGTTCCCTGATAGGAATTAGAAACAAAGTGGAGAAGCAGGAAATGACCCCCTTTGTAGCCAGATCACTACTTCAGAACCGGAAGGGAGGGAGGTGGAGACAGAAGATGAAACATTCAAATGTCTTTGCTAGTTAATGAAAGTTAACTAAGGAAGTGAGCAGTTGTTTATTTAACAGTGAGCAGTTTATTTAAATTTCTTTTCTATGAAATTGGACTATTATTACTAGATAATGGTAACTGTTGTAATTTTTTATAACAGTTATATTGATAATGTTAATAAAACTCTAGTTGTTAAACCTACATCCCAACAGCTAGATATCAACCTTTAATATATACTTACATATAATGAATTGTCCAATTTAGTTGTTTAAATAATCAGTTTTTCTATAGCTTGGTGAAGAACCAAACCATTTTTTATTCTCAATAGCATTCTCATTTGTCTGATAAATATTGTTAAAACAACATTTAGCACATCCCTGCTGATTTGGTCTGGAAATTTTAAATGAATTTATGTGCAAAATAACTATTAGAATATGACAGTGTTCAAAAATGTTAACATTAAATATGGCAAGAACATTTTAATACTGTCTGTAGAAACTGGACAGTATGAAACAGCAATTTTGGAATTTATGTAAACAATGAGGTTGATACACAGTGCTGATAGAAATAAAACTCTCACCCACAAAACTCTACATATAGTCTGGAAATATGAAAAGTAAGACCTAGCTTGCTTATATTAATAATAGTGGTGTCAGAATAGAAAAATGCCTTTCATTGGCCCTAATGAAATTACCTAATGACCCAGAATCATTTCAGCTCTTACAATGGCATTCAAAATAAGCTGAGTTAGCGAACTTCTTCAGCTCTGAAACAGCAATTTGGAATTTGATAGTTAAGTCTACTAAGAATTTTCTACTATATGAGAATTCAAATAAAATAGGTATTTAAAATTGATGTCATTTCATTTGTTTTTAATCCTTTTTTAATACTTCTAAAGTTATTGGCAGTTATGGCCAAAAATCACTTGAGTTCAAGTTAGTGAACATTTGGGTTGACTACAACAACTGAATTTAAAATGCTTCAGCTTTTAAAAATCATTGGAAGAATTTGCTTATAAGGATAAAAAATGGCAGAAGGCAATCATCTATAATACATTTTTTAGTTAGAACATTTCTCTTTTTGAAACATGCAGAGTCTATGATAACACTTATTAGGATAATGAATCTGCTTTTGAATATGTTTTTAAAATATAACATCACATCATGAACTATTTGTTTATTACCTAATTCATTACTTTGCCTATTTTTTTGTGAGGCTCAGCATTGAGAGAATACTCCTTGAAAAAGTAAAGACGTTTAGTTCTCTTCATTTCTGAATTAATTATAGGCTTTTCGTTTGCCTTTATAACTTCAGAAATGTATTTGAAAATATGCTTGGCTCAAGGACATAGTGAATTAAAACATCAACAAGGAAACTAAAAGACCTTTTTGAAGATGACCTGAAATGGAATATCTACGGAACCATTATTCTTTGAGGGTTTATAAGTTTTCTGTTAAGGAGCGTGTGCGCGCATGTGTGTGTGTGTGTGTCCATGTCCATGAATGTCAGAAAACTACAATAAAATAAACCATATTCCAAATGCATTCAGACAATGCAATACAAAGTAATGACAGGATATAATTGTTTCATTGAGGGTGAATAAGAAAGAGGACAAAGAAGTAATATTACTGGTAGGTAGTATTTTCCCAGTGACCATAATGTTTTCTTAGGCTGATTACTTTCTATGGATATAATTATACTAGTGGAAGAAAAACCAGATTGAAACCTACATTTGAATAAGGACCTCTTGATTTTTCTATTTTTTAATCTGTCATATCATATCTGTTTTGTCTGACAAACATTTATCAATTATCCAGTCTTGTTACTGTGTAAATACTGGCCCCACACACATTTACACATGCATTCTATCAATTGGAAAGAGCACTTATACTCTCTGTATTTCAATTTCTTCATCTGTAAATTGAGAACAACTCATAATTAAAGATAATGTTACTCCAAGCAATCAGTGGAAAAATATATTCACAGTGTTTGGATTATATCCTGGCACATGGTAAATGCTCATTGGTATTATGAAGATAGTACTATTTTATGAACTGGAAAATGGTTTAAAGAAAAGAAAAAAAATATTTTATATCTGCTATACTGGGACTTAATCATTTCTTGCCCTTCTGTCTCTAATATATTGTAGAGAAATAACAGGCAATTTATAGGAAATAAAAATGAAAATGTGATTGTTAATCAGCATGATTTTAATTTTATCAAGGGCAGAATTGCCCAAAGTGTGTTTTTCAGAACTCAAAAGCTAACTCTATTGTCAAATATATTTGACATTATTTAGGTCTTCTGGAAATTAGAACATCACAAAGCAGTCCATCAAGAGCTGTGAGAGTATGATATTATAAAAAACCCTGGAAACAACAACATATTTTTGATTATTCAAATATATTAAACCATAAATACCCAAAGACCCTATCCCAAATATTTCTTAGTGAGAAGATCGATCAACTAAGCTAACTATGGGATGCACCAAACATACATAAAATGTGATTTGGAGGATAAAATGAACAACAACAAAAAACCCATACACACAGCAAATTTTGTCATTTTTAAAGCCTAGTTCAAAGAAGCAATAGAAAAAACTATGATAAATAGTGTGGATTTAAAGGGACAGATAAGAGAATAACAATAAATTGAGGTTATTACCTCTTGTAAAGTCAAAAGAACTACTGATATTTACACTACATAATAATTGTAAATGAAATATAACTCCACTTTGATTTATATCTGGATTGCACTTATTCATATTATTTTTTCAAAGCATTAGTAAATTAAAGTTGTCTACACACTTTGAAAACTCAGTCATTTGTAGAAAAAAATTGGATTTAGATTGCACTTCCTATTGCACATTTTCTTCTCTAAAGGATCAGGATCAGAGAATTCAATATATTAATTTTCTTTTTATGTATTCATATTGAAGCATACTTCCAGTTACTATAGAAGCTTTATACCTTCCTTTTAGAAGCACTATTATATTTAATGAATGGGCTGATATTATTTTTTACATCTGATAATTCTAAATTGCTATCACCATTCAATATGTTAGCAAAATAATATTTTAGTGGGTAATGCCTTTAATTGTAACATAGGCATAATTCCCACTGTTTGTATGACATTTATTATAATTATTTATATTGATTTGTAGTAAGGTAATTAAAACATAATAATTCACTTTAGCTAAACACCAATATTACTGTGAACATTAAGTTTAGGAGTAATATACATATTTCAATGGTGAGCATTTCAATATGACTGTGGCACAAAATATATCAAAGAAGATATGTTTGGAATATTGATGAGGAAATAACACTACAAGTATAATCATTATGGGTTAACAAGAATGTTTGACTATACAAGAAATACAAACACTATTTAGAGATATATTTCTAGTAGTTTTATAAAAGATGAATGTGCTAATTTTCAGATACAATATATTTTAATTTTACTTAGCCACATTTGATTGCCAAATTCTATTAACAATAAAACTCTATTAGACATGACAAAATAATTTGTGTGAAAACAAATATACTATACCAATGACTTTTTCTAATAAATACTGCTGTTTCACAAGAATGAAAGTTGGGTGATATATTCCTGTCTTTAAAAAGCAAAAGCTAATACAATGGAAATGAGCCATCATTGATCTTTTGCACTTGCTTATCTTTCTTTTGGGAAATTAACTTCCTGTGAACAGGTTTCAACTCCCTTAAATTGTAAATCCTATCATAGGTATGTACTAAAATAGCTTTAGAAAGAGTTCTCCCAGCACAGATAGCTGAATGTAGAAGGAAGTAGATCTGTGATGCTTAACTGATTCAAAAACTAGTAAGCCCTTCAGGGTAGCAGTTGAGATGCTAGATAAAGTGTCTTAGGAGAGAAACACAACTTTTAGTAATAGTGGTGATTTTTGTAGACTAGGGAAGTTCATGTATAAATATGTGTACAACAATGGATATGTTGGTAGAGAACTGATGGGAAGTGAAATGTAGGATCAGGTATAAAGTAGTAAATTAAAGCTAGAGCTAGGATAAAATTTATTCTGGGGTTGCAAAAAGCCTTGAACCTGACCAAATCCAGCCTTTGAAAATGACCTGAATTTTAACCATATCAGAGTATTGAAACAACAGATCATTAACTGGTAATTAGCAAAGAATATTTTCTTTTTGTGAAACCAGTGAGTGGTAAATCAGTCTAAATCTTAATGGAGAGATAAAAAGACAATGAATGCCCAGCTAAAATCATAGTCATAACTAGTGGTCAGAGACTGTGTGAAAGCTCAAGTTTGCATCCTCTAAGGAACAACATCAGAAGCTTCCCACTGCAAGGGAAATAGATTTTATAAAATTAGTCCATCCAAGACACTAAGCAAGTGATCAAGAGGTAAATGATATATACCAGCTCCTGGGGGGTGATCCAGATAATTGGGATAATTAAACTATATTATAAAGTATATAATTAGCAACAACAAAAAAGACATGCAAAGAAAAAAGAAAGGATATTCTAAGCGTGGGCCATAGAAAGTGACTCTGGTGAAATATACTTAATGGATTTGGTAGCCAAAGAACATTAAAAGTTATCATCAATATAACCAAAGAACTGAAAACAACTATAATAACTAATTAAAAGAGGCCCAATGACAATATCTTACCAAATAGAAATTATCAGTGAGGGAATGATAAAAATAGTGGAAATTTTGGAGAAGAAAATTTAAAGAAAGGAAATAATATTCACAGGAGTAAATAGCATATTTGTATTGGTAGAAGAATAAGCAAATTGAAGATATAAATAAATAATATGAAAACAAAAAAGACTGAAGAAAAATCAACAATGTATCTGGTATTTCATTACATATATCAACATATAATTAAAGGAAATATTATAACAGTGGAAGTGGAGAGGATTGCAAGAAATGTATATTTGAAAATGTAATGGTTTTCTGCCTTCATGTTCTCAATTGAAGTTGATTATCTTTCTCTGTTTCTATATTTATTGCATCCTTAAGTATCTTTTGTTAGGATGGCTGCGTGGTGACAAATTCTTTCAGTTTTTGCTTGTCTTTTAAAGGTCCTTATTTCATTTTCATTTATTAAAATGATATACTGGATAACGTATTTGGGGTTGACAGATTAGTTTTTCTTATTAAGATTTGGATTACATCTCTTCATTTTCTCATAGCCTATAGGAGATGAGATGGAAATCCTTAAATGTAATATGGTGTCTCTCTCTCTTGCACATTTTAGGATATATACGTTTAAAAGTTTGATTATAATGTGTTGTAGTGAAGATCTCTTCTGATCGTGGCTATTTGGGGTTCTTTGAGCTTCCTGTACTTGGATGTTCATTTCTTTCTCCAAATCAGGGAAATTTCATGTTATTATTTCACTGAGTAACATTTCTAAGCCATTCTTTTCCCCATTCCTTCAGGAACTCCTCTCACACATGTATGTGGTCATTTGATCATATCCCATAGGTATTGAACAGTTATAGTTTTTTCTAATTTTTTATTGTTTCATCTAACTTATATCTCAAAAAATGACTTCCAACTTTGATATTTTTCTACTACCTTACCGAATCTACTGTTAAGTCTTTCCACTGAATTTAAGATACTGAATACTTCCTTTCTAATCTTTTGGTTTGCTTTTTCTTTAATATATCTATCTCCCTGCAAAATTTCCCATCCATGTCATATATTGATTTCCTTCTTTCATGTAAATGCTCCTCTGTGTTTTTAAGTAATCTTATAATCTATTCCATTGAGTTCCTTGCCAGGCATTCTGTCAATCCCTTTGTCTTCACAGTTCAATATTAACCTATTATAGTATCCTTTTTGGGCAGACAAATGGTCGTCTTTGTTCATGTTTCTTGTTTTTCTTCTATATTTATGCATCTGAGAAATTACTTATTAGTATCACCTCTGATAGCTATGTTCTTGGAAATGTGATTCTATAAGCTTTGTGGAATGCCTGTGGGTTACAATGGATATCCACAAGTATGTGCTGGGTGGGGCCAAGGAGCTCCACCCAGCATTTGTGGTTAGGGTAAGAGTCTAGAATGACACACATGTTTGCCATGGTAAATCTCTTCTATTGACAGTAGAGGAACAAGACATTAATGTTGGCTGCTGTGCCAGAGATTGAGCCCTTGTCTGTGCCAAGTGAACCAACCAATTCACTGCCTAGGGTGAACTACTGTGGCTGTGTTCCCAACCCCTCAACCTCATGAATCACATATAGCACCTATGCACTCCATATAATGAGAACCATGCCCACCATATGAGGTCTGTTGCCAGTACTCAGGGAGTTCTAAATTTCCAGAGTGAGACAGGGGGTATGTCCAGAAACCCAGCCACACCCAATACCCTTCTGAGTTTCATGACCTATGAAGAACTCACCCAGTCACAGGATTCTCACAGTCTCAGGGTGTAAGGTATCTGTTCTTTGCTTTGCTAGCTGCCCCATTCATAGAATAAAGCTCCACCTATAAAGCTATGGTTGGAGCCCCACCATAGCATGCTGAGGTTAGCACTTTGGTGAGGGGAGAGGAGGAAAACATGGCCTGCTTTCAAGGAGCTAAGTGGATGCCTTGTCCCTGCCGCCAGCTCTCTGGGCCACACTCAGGGTCAATGGGCACCATGGAACTCTCCCCTAGGCAAAATCAACAGTGGTGCATGGGCTGCCACAGCCTCCTCTCTCTTTGTTCTGGGAATATGGTGATTCTCTGCCAGCTGCATGAGTCACTGGTGGCCAATTGCTGGTTGCTGTGGAAACAGAGAAGAGTGCAGAAAAGAATATTTGAAAAAGTAATGGTTGCAACTATCCGCATTTGATAAAAAGGCATTATTTTCTGTATCTAAAGAACACAAACTGCAAATAGGAAAAACATAGTGATATTATCTTACTTCTTCCACCAAATACTGTATATCAGTTACTTCCATATTTATGCATCATTCTATTTATGGTTACTCATTCAAAAATGAAATTTTTCTGTCAGTGTTCCAGTATTAATTGTTTCTAAACAGAATTTTATTTATTTTTCCATGTACTTTACAAATACTAACTCGCTTAAAACTCACTGTTACCTTAAATGGAGGTATCATTTAACCATATTACACAAATGAGGAAATATAGACACCAAATGCACATATCCATTGTCCCAAATTAAATGGCTCTTCGAAAATGGAAAATTGCACTATCATATAGTGCTACTTTTAAATTTTTCTTACGAAAGTTTCTCAGATTCCTTTTATCAAATGATAAATGGCCACGCCTTTCATTTGAGATGAATATGAAATGTCTAATAAAATCAGCATTTAATTATAACTGTAAAAGCCTACACTATTTGAACCCATAGAGAATATTTTAAATATATAGTGATTTGGGGGGAATTTCTTACACATTGTAGTTTTGAGTAGTGCCATAATTGTTTATAATGACATTGTAGTGGAAATCTGAGTTTTTCATGCTGAAGTAGTATCTGAGCACCTGCAAATAGTGGTATGATGGACAAAATGTAAAGCTTATTATGCAAATCTAGTTTTGCCTTTACTTTGTCCGAAAGAGATATGCTGACTCCTAGGAATCTATAGATATATTATCTAGTGTTATCCATTGGGGAATTATTCCATAGAAGTAAGGTATGTATTCCCTATTAAATCTTTTAATGTTTCAGGTTTACATTTTGTAACTATATAAACATAAAAGTATGTGGGGTAGAGAGGTAGAAAGAGGCTGAGAGGACAAGGGAGAACAAACAGTATTGGGTCTTCAGTACTTTGCTATATACTTAACTGGTTCAGTTTCAATGTATCTGTTTGGGAATGCTCACTTTAACAGAAAAGTACATTAATTGTATTGTCCATAAGCAAAAATATAGAAGGAGTTTTAATATAAAATGCTTAGCTTATGTCAAACAAATGTTAAAAGTTTGTCCTAGTTTGTTCCATGAAGTAAGATCCCACAGCTATAAAGAAAGTAGAGAATTGACAATGTAACTAAAGTATTTGCAAATTTCAACTTGTTAATTTTTTTTTAAAATTTTTTTTAACTTTTATTTAATGAATATAAATTTCCAGTGTACAGCTTATGGGTTACAATGGCTTCCCCCTCCCATAACTTCCCTCCCACCCGCAACCCTCCCCTCTCCCGCTCCCTCTCCCCTTCCATTTACATCAAGATTCATTTTCAATTCTCTTTATATACAGAAGATCAATTTAGTATAAAGATTTCAACAGTTTGCACCCACATAGAAACACAAAGTGAAACATACTGTTTGAGTACTAGTTATAGCATTAAATCACAATGTACAGCACATTAAGGACAGAGATCCCACATGAGGAGCAAGTGCACAGTGGCTCCTGTTGCTGACCCAACAAATTGACACTCTAGTTTATGGCACCAGTAACCATCCTAGGCTCTCGTCATGAGTTGCCAAGGCTATGGGAGCCTTCCAAGTTTGCCGACTCTGATCATATTTAGACAAGGTCATAAAAGACAGAGTGAGGATAGTAACCAATGATCCTAAGAGTGGCATTTACCAGGTTTGAACAATTATACAGCATTAAGTGGGGAAGAGGACATCAGTACACACAGGTTGGGAGTAGAGCCATTGGTGGTAGAGTAGAGGTTATGATTACAAAGGAATGAGGCCCAAGTGCACTAGACAGGGCCTAGAACAAAGGACAGAGTCATTATTAGAGGAGCTAAGAAAGGTGCTGTCTAAGCTACAATTAAGTTTTCTGATTGAGAGGCAAATAGAACCTGATAGAAGGGGCTTGATAATCATCTGGTGGGCTTTAGGCCTTGTAAATTCAGAGGCCCAGACCTATCTATCTCTTCACATGGGGTATATCCTAAGGGAGGTGTGAACCTCCTAGGGGAAGGCACTCTGTTGACTTTCATTACTTGGCTGGCCTGGGAGGAGAGCTGGCCAGGTAAAGGCAGGGGGCATCTCTAACAAGAAATTTACAGTTCTGCCTGCAATGTTGCTGACCCTACTTGACCATCCCCTCAGCTGCAGTGGTCACTTTGGAAGCTGGGCTGAGTGAAGGGCTTTTCAGCTTAGAGACAATAAGATCTGTGGCTCTGACCTGGGCATCCTTCGACTCCAGGGCAGGTCCATTTCCAGTGATCCAACTCTTGGCAGAGCTGCCAGGGCTCTTCACAAGCTGACTTCTGCTGAAGCCCAGGCTTACCACATTGAAAGCCACTGCAGTGGACTGGCCTGTTGGGTCTCCTTGAGGGCAGATCACTGTACAGGTCAGCCATTAATAGGCCTGCCACCCATTGCTTCTGATGCCGAGCTTTCTTTTCCTCCTGGTTTGTGTTCAAGCAGACCAGAGGTTGATGAGTTTATAATTTTAAACATGACGACTTAAAGTCTTTTGTCATCCATAGTTATATATGATTTGCTGCTCATAAAACTAAAGCGTTGTTGGTTCTGTGTTTAGCTGTCCTCCTAAAGGTTTCTATGGACTTTTTCCAGCCACTTTTATTGTATTCAGTACTTTGGGATGGCTCTGTAAACAGATGAAGCCAATAATGTATTAACAGTACCAACTGAGAGAAAGTATGGTTAACTGAGGTTACTAAAAACAAAAAGCAATTCAAATCAGTTGGCAATCTACAAAAAGAGTTAAAGATTTTAAAAGCTATTATTAAAATTGCTATTTTGGTCTATTATGCTATGTTATATGTGTGTACATATTGTATGTCCACATGGGGAAATTTTATTAAGAGTTTTATTTTAAATGGCTTAAAGATGAGATTGTCCATAAATTTAAGCTGCTAAAATCAATCAAAGATACATTTTAATTTGTGTGACCTGAATCTGTGTATCATATGTTTTAAACGTGTTGGTAGAAAGAAACTAAAAACATTTTAGGTGGTTGTGCTTAAGTTTACTGGCTAAACAAACTACACCATGTTAGATATTTAAGAGGTATTTTCAAATACATGATTCTTAAAATTTATAGAAGGCATTGGACCTTCTGGTAAATGTTTTCTTAAGTTGTTATCTAATGGTTGAAACGGTTTGCTAAATATTCATGTAATATTGCTGTTGTCAGCAAGCGATCAGGACTTGCTCCCTCATTTCTCTATTCTAAGCCCAATTGTTCTTTCATTTCTCTATTCTCTTCAAGGTAGGAAACTAATTCTATTATAAAGGAATCTGTAGGACGCACAATTTAATCTTTAGACCTTATAAAAGAGATGGCTAACATTTTTCTGTAATAGCATAGCCAAAATAAGAACTTAAATAATAATCTCATAGCTAGATTCACTTCGCCATCAGCGAAGTATACAGTAAGTAGAAAAAACCTCCCTTTCAGACCAAAAGGAAAGAAAGTTTTAAAGTGAGAATATAATTTTCCTCATGGGCATTGTCTACCTTAGAAAAACTACTACAGAACATGCCTGTGACTATAGTCTTGTAGTTCAGGCCACTGAAGATTAGAGATGGGACTTGGGCACTCCCTTGACTTGCATCCTCTGGTCTGCTTCAACTTGTTAAATTTAAAACAAATTTTACTTTTAAAGTCAGTTCCATAAGGATATTATAAAAATGTTTAGTAACCACATCATCTGACAAAATAATTGTGTTTGAATATTTGCATGTATTGATTTTATATTTCATTTGTAATTTTAGCTTATCATTAGAGCACGCATACTGCAGTTTTGTTTAGATATATTGTAAATATCATCATAGAAATTTGGGTAACATGTCCTCAAGAATTTTTTCCTTTAAAAGTATCTGATCTTGTGTAGGAAATGCTGATTTTGCACAAACTAGCAAATTACTAGTAATGATTTTAATAATAATCATATATATCATAAAATATTATGATATGTATCTATAATTTAGAAGATATACTTAAATTTCAAACATCAACAATTAAGACTTTGTTAAGTAATCTTTAAATAACAAAATAATGTAATTTTGCCATTTTACAATATTTCAGCTCAAGCCCTGAATTTAGGAAATTACCTGATGTGATAAAGTTTGTTATGATTGACATAGAATTAGAACCCACATCTAAATCACACCTCAGTTTCCTACTATGACTGTCAATTTGTATCACTTGGCATTATGAATTATATAAAAATAAGGTACATGAAATTACAGTAGAAAAAATGGCCATACCTTCACACCAACTGCTTCTGTTACGGCTTCTTCCCACTATGATATCTTATTATGCATTTTATGCATTTCACACTTCAGAGTGTCATATATTTCCATTTATTTCAGTTTACTTCCAGAAGATTAAATATGGCTCAGTCACACCATGAATCTAGATGACAACCTCTCTCTGTATTTAAGAGTAATTCGAACAATGTAAATCAGTTACGTTATTTTCCATTTTAAAGAATGGAATTTTGACATCTTCTATAATAATACCATAACAAAATTCTCCCACAATACTTTAAAGCAGAAGAACTGGCTAAAACTTATTTTCTCAGCATTTTCTTGTAATGATCGCTGATACATCTTTGTTTCTATGACAACTTGAGTGCTACCAACGATGGGTTTTAATATATTTTAAAATACCGTGTGTCCATCTTTAATGTGACTTCAGCCATACTGAACTACTTTTATTATTTTAATATGCTATGCTCCGACTGCTCTGACTTTACCCCTATCTGTAATTGCATTAATTCTTGCTACCCCCAATCTACTTCCAATTCCATAGTAAACACTTGAAAAAATTTTAAGGCCTCTAATGTCTATCACAATGTAAAATCTTTAACTCCTAGAAGTCCTAATTAGGGACTAGCTCCGCTTTGTCACCAAAATATCTCATGCCAACAGAATCTCCAAACCATACAACTATGCTGCAAATATCAATCCTTACTAAGTGATCCTTTAAATTATTTAGTTTGCTTTATGTTTATCCTTTGCATTAGACAATACATCTTTTGAACTCAAATATTGTGTCTTATTCATCCTGGCATTTCCAGCAATAGTAGAAGGAAATCATAAATAAAATTTCACAATTTAACTGATATTACTCAAATTGTAAAAAAAATCTGTTTCAATGACCTAGAAATGATGCCAGTTTCCAGCAGTGAGCTCCAAAGTCTGATCCCTCCTCTTATGCACAAATTAGTAATAAGAACATTTATGCAGTTCACATTGCAGGAAATTTTTCCCCAAGGGTGGCAGGCAAGATTCTTGGGCTTTGACTGGCCATGCCCAGATTCCCAGTGTTGGAGATGGCAAGCCTAATGATCCAATGGCTAACTCTCCTACCTCCACCTAGACCCACTCTCAAAGCAGGAGAATCTGTCTGAGAAATGTGGGCCCACCTTTAGCTCTTATTCTATCAAAAAGGGGTCTACCCATGGGACAGGCCAGCCTTGGAAAGAAGAGCTTTGAAGTTTAAACTGAGCAGATTGGTTTTGTTTAAAACAGAGAATGGAAAAGTCCATGTCTAATGGTATTATCAAAAATAATGAATATCTTGGGGAGCAATTAAGAAGAGGCTGGTAGAATCATAACACAAATACCTGACTTCAAGCATATTACACAGTAATTAAAATAATGTGTGTGTGTGTGGGGGGGGGGGGTCTGGAGCTTTGGCACAGTGGCTTAACGCTCTGGCCTGAAGTGCCGGCATCACATATGGGTGCCAGTTCAAGCCCCGGCTGCTCCACTTCCAACCCAGCTCTCTACTGTGACCTGAGAAAGCAGTGGAAGATGGCAAGTCCTTGGGCCACTGCACCCACGTGGGAGACCCAGAGGAAGCTCCTGGCTTTGGATCGACCCAACTTCGGCCGTTGCAGCCAACTGGGGAATGAACCAGTGGATGGAAGACCTCTCTCTCTCTCTCTCTCTCTCTCTGTCTTGCTCTCTGCCTCTCCTCTCTCTGTGTAAATCTGACTTTCAAATAAATAAATAAATCTTTAAAAAAATCCATGTGGTTCTGGCATAAAAACTGATGCATAGATAAATGGAAGAGAATAGAGAGCCCAGAAATTAATCGAGGTAAATAAAGCCAACTGATTTTTGAAAAATGTGCCCAGACCATACATTAGAAAGGATGCTTCTCTTCAATAAATAGTGCTGACAAAATTGAATGTATATATGTCAAAGAATGAAATTTTTCCCCCAATCTCTTACCATACACAAACATCAACCCAAGATGGAATCATAGTCCTAAACATAGCACCTGACTCTATGAAATTACTGGAAGAAAGTTTTAGGGAAGCACTTCAAGACACTGGTGTATGTGATGATTTATTGGGTAAGACCCCAAAGGCACAAGCAGCAAAAGAAAGCTCGACAAATGGGAATATATCCCATTCAGAAATCTCTGCCAATCAAAAGAAACCATCAATGGGATGAAGGCACAGTTGACAGAAGGAAAAATATTTGCAATGCATGTATCCAACAGAGGATTAATATCCAGAATATACCAGCAGCTTGAAAAACTCAACCATCAACAACCAATCCAGTTCAGAAATGGGCCATCGACACCGACAGTTCTCAAACGAAGAAATACAAATGGCCAACACATATATGAAAAAATGTTCACCATCATTAGCCATCAGGGAAATGCAAACCAAAAACCACAATGAGAGGCCAGCATCATAGTACAGCAGGTTAAGCTGCTGCCTGAAATACCGGAATCCCACATGAGCACCAGTTCAAGTCCCAACTGTTCCACTTCTCATCTGGTTCTCTGCTAATGTGCCTGGCACTTCAACAGAAGATGGACCGAGTGAATGTGCCCTTGCTACCTGTGTCAGAGACCCAGATGTAGTTCCTGGCTTCGGCCTAGCTCAGCCCAGCTGTTACAGCCATTTTGGCAGTCAACCAGCAGATAGAAGATTACTCCCTCGCTCTTTCTATCTTTTCCCCTCTGTAACTCTGTCTTCAAATAAGTAAATAAATAAGTAAATAAATAATAAATATTAAAAAAATGAGTTATCACCTCACCCCTGTCTGAATGGTTATTATACAACGATAGTATGTAACAAAAGATGACCAGGGTGTAGAGAAAGGGGATCTCTTAGGCGCTTTTGTTGGGAATTTAAATGTGTGCAGCCACTGTAGGAAACAGAATAGGTATTTCTTAAAAAACTGGAAATAGGCTGATCCAAAACAGAATGATCCAAAAATCCCACTACAGGTTTACACCAAAAAGACATGAAAAACACTATATCAGAGAGATACCCTCGTCACCATGATTGTAACAGCACGGTTGACAATAACCAAAATACCTAATCAACCAAGGTGGCCATTCACTAGATGAATGGATATTAAAAATGTGAGATATATGTATATGCATATATAAATATACCATTTGTATAGAAATGAATGCAACAGGAGAACATCATATTGGGTGATATAATCCAGACACAGAAAGGTAAAAATGCATATATTCCCCCTTATTTGTGGGAGATAACATTTAAAAATAAACAAAAGGAGAAAAGAGAAATGTCTGTGTGTATCAGTATTGCTGCAGATATAGTTCTCTCAATTTCATTTATTTGTTAAACAAATAGTTAAGAATGATATACTACTATAGTTTTAATTATTACAATTATTTTGCATCTTAGATGGGCTCTTGGAATGGAAAAAGGTATTAGGTAAAATCTAAAACTGAAGGAAGTATGCACTATAGTTAATAATGTGTAGCTATTATTTCCTTAGTTGTGACAAATTTAGTATACTAATGTATTAACAAAAGGGGAAGCCAAGTGGAGGTGTGTACGGGGACTTTTATTATTATTGTATCTTCTCAGTGAACCTATAACTATGAAATTTTCATTATCTTAATGTTTTATTTATTTGTTTATTTGAACATCAGAGCAACAGAAGAAGGCTAGGGTGTGAATAGTGGGAGAAAATAAAGATGCTCCATTCATGGGTTTACTCTTCAAATGGCCACAACAGCCAAGGCTGGATTAAGCCAAAATCAAGAGCCGTGAACTCCATTCCAGTCTCCCCACATGGGTGGCAGGGGTACAAGCACTTGGATCCACTTTTTGTTTTCCCAGGCAAGGAAGCTGAATATTAAGTGGAACACCCAGGATTTAAATTAGTGCTCCCTAAAGATAAGCAAACATCACATATAGCAGCTTAACGTGGATGCCACAACACTGTCCCCAATTTCTCTGAAGTTAAAATGAGGAGATTATCCTAAATGCTTTACAGTATGTCAAAGAATTTGGACTATAAGAATTTGAGAAAATGATCAGAAGTTTTAAATTATAAAGTGACAAGGCTAACATTGTGGTGTAGTGGGTAAAACTACCTACTGTGACGCTAGGATACCATGTGTGCACTGTTTACTCTATTTCTGATCCAGCTCCCTGCAAATGGCCTGGAAAAAGCAGCGGAAGATGGCTGAAGTGTTTGGGCTCCTGCTACACACATGGGAAACCAGGATGAAGCTCTTGGCTCCTGACTTTGGCCCAGCCTGTCCCTGGCCTATGTAACCATTTGGGGAGTTGAACAAGTAGATAGAGTATTTCTCTCCCTCGCTCTCTGTAACTCTGAATTTCAGATGAATAAGCAAAATCTGAAAAAAAAATGAAAGGAATTTGTATTATTCAAAAAATTTATAAGTGGCATAATGACTTTCAATGAGCTGATAAATCTGGAGAGAAGATAATGGTAGTTAAAGGCACTCACTATCTTAGATCATTAGATCCCCTTCTCCCAAAGTAGAATATTGAATTGCAAATATTTCTCATAATTCATTAAAAATATAATGTTTCACTAGAAATATGCCAGGGGATTCCAATACAATCTCATCAAGGTGGCATGTACCAAGGCCATCTCACTGGTCCAAGTGATCAATTTCAGTTCACAATTGATTATACTGATAGGTCTAAGAGTCAAAGGAATCGCACAAACAAGACAAGTGTCTGCTAATTCTAACTGATAGAATCAAAAAGGGAGAGAATGATCCAACATGGGAAGCGGGATACACAGCAGACTCATAGAATGGCAGATGTCCTAAATAGCACTCTGGCCTCAGAATCAGCCCTTAAGGCATTCGGATCTGGCTGAAGAGCCCATGAGAGTATTTTAGGCATGGAAAGCCAAGAAACTATGGAAAAAAAAAACCTAAATGAAAGATTTCTGAGAGTGAGATCCCAGTGGAAAGAATGGAGCCATCAAAGGAGGTACCTTTCTCTGAAGGGAGGAGAGAACTTCCACTTTGACTATGACCCTGTCGGAATGATTGAAGTCTGTGAACTCAAGAGGCTTCCATAACCTTGGCAACTCATTAGAGCCTAGGGAGATTACTGACGCCATAACAAGAGTGTCAAATTATTAAGTCAGCAACAGGAGTCACTGTGTATTTACATCTCATGTGGGATCTGTCCTTAATGTGTTGTTCAATGTGAAGTGATGCTATAACTGGTACTGAAACAGTATTTTACACTTTGTGTTTCTGTGTGGGTGCAAACTGATGAAATCTTTACTTAGTATATACTGAATCAATCTTCTGTATATAAAGATAATTGAAAATGAAAAAAAAAACTTGTTTTAAATTGGAAATTGCACAGAAAATCAATTTTTAAAAAATATCATGTAGGATCTCTGTCCTTAATGTGCTGTACATTGTGATTTAATGCTATAACTAGTACTGAAACAGTATTTTTCACTTTGTGTTGCAATGTGGGAGCAAACTGTTGAAATCGTTACCTAATATATACTAAACTGATCTTCTGTATATAAAGAGAATTGAAAATGAATCTTGATGTGAATGGAAGGGGCGAGGGAGTGGGAAAGGGGAGGGTTGCGGGTGGGAGGGAAGTTATTGGGGGGGGGGAGCCATTGTAATCCATAAGCTGTACTTTGGAAATTTATATTCATTAACTAAAAGTTTAAAAAATAAAAAAAATAATGTTTCAATATTTATATCAGGAAAGGAAAAAGTAATTTGGCAAGACTTCCTAGTTAGCTTTAATATGTATATTTTTAATTCTCTAAGAATATGAATGGTAGCTTTGGTATCTGTAAGGTATACTTCCGGGAATGGAGAGTGCCTACCCGCACTTCCGGAGAAGAAAAGCCCTTGTCAAGGTCTCCATGGGTGCCTAAAGATCAACCAATGATGATCAGACCTGCTTTAACCTTTAATCCCCACGCCCTGTATCTATAAGAGGAGCCCTCCCAGCCTCTCATGCGCGACTTCCCCGGCCCCCGCTCTGTTGGGACCGGGAAAACTCACCCGGGAGCAGAATCCCAATGAAAGCTTGTGAATTAATTGATTCATCTGCCTGGGAAGATTTGTTGTGTGCTGGACACCTTACAATGAATATATAATCTTCTCAATTTCTCTCTCAAATTTCCATGTAAAAGAACAGCTCAGAACAAAAGCTCAGAAATATATACATATAAATATATACATTATGTCTATATATACATATAAATATATACATTATGTATATATATATATATACATATAATCTTAAAAGCTGTCAATTTTCACGTGTGTGACAAACATGTAATGTCTATGCTGGTCCTATACTTTGACTTAAGATGAATGTAATAAATTATAAAATATCTAGTTTTACTATATTCCTTCATTAAAGGGTAGTCTATCTTTGACCAAATGATCCTTAGTTAGTTCTGTTGATAGAACAAATATTGATTAGATATGATGTTGCATAAATTACATGATCTTTCATTAATGAGTATTCATTATTAGCCTTGTATATATTTTCTATCAAAGATTTCTCTACACATAAACTACAGCTTAAGGTTGCTTACTTAAGTGATGAATTTTGACCCTATTATAAAAATTATATGTAAATACTTAAGTATTAGAAATCTGGTAAAAAATAGTAGATAAAATACATTAGCATGGAAGCTGGCCCTGTGGCATAATAGGATAAGCCTTCACCTGCACCATCCCTTATGGGCACTCGTTCATGCCTGGGCTGCTTTTCTCCCTATCCAGCTCTCTGCTTATGGCCTGGGAAAGCAGTGGAAGATGGATCTCCTGTACCCTAATGGAAGAGCTGGAAAAAGCTTCTGGCTTCTGGCTTTGGGTTGGTTCAACTCTGGCCATTGCAGTCAATAGTGAAGTGAACCAGCGGATGGAAGACATTTCTCTCTTTCTCCCTCTCTCTGTCTGTAGCTCTACCTCTCTAATAAATAAATAAGCTCTAAAAAGAAATACGTTAGCATGATTAGATTTTATAGTAAATGTCAGTGCGGTCTCTATGTAGTAATTGTAAGGTACATTGTATTTTCATGAATTTTCCCTCAGGATATGTGCAGTAACTAACCTATATGTGGTATATCAAATTTAACGATTAAGTAAATGAATATATAAATGTGAAGATGTAAAAATCTTAGAAATAAAAAATATTTACAATACTTTTCTTCCAACTCACATAAAATTTGATATTTTAGCGTTGATATTTCCTCAATAATGAAAAAAAAATCTTATGTTTTAATGATTTGTAATAATTTAATGAGAGCAAACATTTTCTTTTGGAATTTTGATCCATATCCACACTTCTGGTAGCTCAAACAGTACAGACATGCAAAAACTTATATACGTGTAGCACACTAATATATAGAACACATAATTTCAGTCTGATTATTTATGGAATAACTTTGTTTCACAGGAAGGGATAGAGAAACTGTATATAACATTTTATCATATCTTCTACAGACCTCTTTACTTATATCATGTATGATATAAATAAAAGGAAGTATAAACATTTAGCTATGATCTCAGAGATATCATTGACATTTTCTACATCACGTGTACTCCCAACTAACTGCTACATGAGTTTTCCAGCTTCCTCCTAGAAGGATTTATTTTTTATTTTTTATTTTTTTAAAGATTTATTTTATTTATTTGAAAGACAGTGTCACAGAGAGGTAGAGACAGAGAGAGGTCTTCCATCCGATGGTTCACTCCCCAGATGGCTGCAACAGCCGGAACTGTGCCGATCCGAAGCCAGGAGCCAGGAGCTTCTTTCAGGTCTCCCACATGGGTGCAGGGTCCCAAGGACTTGGGCCATCTTCTACTGCTTTCCCAGGCCATAGCAGAGAGCTGTATCGGAAGAGGAGCAGCTGGGGCATGAACTGGCAACCATATGGGATGTCGGTGCTTCAGGCCAGGGTGTTAACCCACTGCGCCACAATGCTGGCCCTCAGATGCATTTATGAAGCTTCAGCCAGCCATAATATTTTGGAACTATTCCTATTTGCACTTGCATTTTATGAGATCTCTTGGTAAAAGAGTGCTTTTTATCTTTAAAATAAATTATCAGCTACAAATTTTATAAATAGGGGTTTTACAGATTCTTAAATGCATTATGTGACTTGAGCCTTTCAAAGGACGAGGTGTTTCACTAAAAACAATTAACTCAGTTTATTATTGAATCCAATTATGAAACAGCATTCTGGAAGAAAAACTTGTATAAATAACATTCTTACAGCTTAATGACAACTTGCTGCTTTGCTGTTCACCCACTTGTATATTCATGGTCAAAATGGCAAAAAAAGAAAATTTATGATATTCATTGACTTTTTTATTAGGCTTCAGCTGCAAGATGGCTTTCTTTGCTAGTATAAGAAAATTTTATTTAGTAATCAGATACAAAGTCACCCTACCATACTCGTCTCTGAGAAAAAGAGCACAATGATGAAATTTACGTAGACCAGTTGTAGAATTTATCTGTTCTACCCACCAGGCTTCATGAAGATGAGCTGTGACATTTTTGTTTTCTTGTTGTTTTTTTTTTTTTTTCATGTTTAGTTCTAGCATTCTCTTTTTTTTTAATTCTCTGAA
Source organism: Lepus europaeus (assembly GCF_033115175.1). Taxonomy (NCBI): domain Eukaryota; kingdom Metazoa; phylum Chordata; class Mammalia; order Lagomorpha; family Leporidae; genus Lepus; species Lepus europaeus. The sequence goes on along the minus strand of NC_084829.1, from coordinate 62,510,956 downwards.
TAGTTAACTCTTTGGTAAGTATATCAATATGTATGCATATAAAATGTACATGTCTTCATACATACATATACATACATATCTACAATTTTTTTAATTAAACTTTTATTTAATGAATATAAATTTCCAAAGTACAGCTTATGGGTTACAATGGCTTCCCCCTCCCAAAACTTCCCTCCCACCCACAACCCTCCCCTTTCCCGCTCCCTCTCCCCTTCCAATCACATCATGATTCATTTTCAATTCTCTTTATATACAAAAGATCAGTTTAGTATATATTAGGTAACGATTTCAACAGTTTGCCCCCATATAGCAACACAAAGTGAAAAAAAAATACTGTTGGAGTACTAGTTATAGCATTAAATAAGAGTGTACAGCACATTAAAGACAGAGATACTACATAATATTTTTTGAAAAATTAATTAATTTTCTATGCCATTTCCAATTTAACACCAGTTTTTTTTTTCATTTCCAATTATCTTTATATACAGAAGTTCGATTCAGTATATAATTAGTAAAGATCTCATCAGTTTGTACCCACGCAGAAACACAAAGTGTAAAAATACTGTTTCAGTACTAGTTATAGCATCACTGCACATTAGACAACACATTAAGGACAGTTCCCACATGGGATGTAAGTACACAGTGACTTCTGTTGCTGACTTAATCTACAATTTTAAAGTGGGGTTTTAAAATGTTTCCTTTTGAAATATATATTCAGTTTTTGTTACACTTAAATGGTATTGATGCTAGTGAAACATAATATAGCTTGTTATTTTTGTTTTGTTTTGTTTCCCTTAAGCACTGCTATTACAAGTGAAATATCACTTAACAATAATAATGTCTGGGCCAGTGCGGTGGCTCACTTGGTTAATCCTTTGCCTGTGGCGCTGGCATCCCATATTGGTGCCGGGTTCTAGTCCCGGCTGCTCCTCTACCAGTCTAGCTCTGTGCTGTGTCCTGGGAGGGCAGTGAAGGATGGCCCAAGTACTTGGGCTCCAGCACCCGCATGGGAGACCAGGAAGAAGCACCTGGCTCCTGGCTTCGGATTGGTGCAGTTCCAACACATAGCGGCCATTTGGGGGTGAACCAACGGAAGGAAGACCTTTCTCTCTGTCTCTCTCACTGTCTAACTCTATCTGTCAAATAAAAAAAAATAATAATGTCATTGTCCTGTATAATAATTAAGAATTTTTTTTTAAAGCAATGATACCTTGGAGACACACAAACAAACATACACACCAGTACACAAATCCTTAAGTTTCTACTTGTATAAATGATGGATAGTCAAATCACATTCCAGATCTTGGTACTTAAAATGATATGATGTAAAGGAACATAATTGTGTGTCAATACTGTAATGCTTTTTTTAAAATTTTTGTTTGTTTGTTTTTTACTTTTTTTCTTTTTTTTTTTTAACTTTTATTTAATGAATATAAATTTCCAAAGTACAGCTTATGGATTACAATGGCTCCCCCCCCCCATAACTTCCCTCCCACCTGCAACCCTCCCCTTTCCTGCTCCCTCTCCCCTTCCATTCACATCAAGATTCATTTTCAATTCTCTTTATATACAGAAGATCAATTTAGTATACATTAAGTAAAGATTTCAACAGTTTGCACCCACATAGAAACACAAAGTGAAACATACAGTTGGAGTACTAGCATGTTTTCATTATTTTGAATAATGGTGTAATGAACACAGATGTGGAGATAATCCTTTGAAATCCTGATTTCAGTTCTTTTGGATTATACTCATAAGTAGGACTGCTAGACATACAGTAGTTCAATTTTAATTTTTTAAGAAACCTCCACACTGTTTTCCATAGTGGTCACACCATTTTACATTCCTACCTACAGTATTCAAGTATTCCTTTGCCGTTGGTTCACCCTCCAATGGCCGCCGCGGCCGGCGCGCTGTGGCCAGCGCACCGCGCTGACCCGATGGCAGGAGCCAGATGCTTCTCCTAGTCTCCCATGGGGTGCAGGGCCCAAGTACTTGGGTCATCCTCCACTGCACTCCCGGGTCAATACTGTAATTCTAAAGTATGTGAAAAATAAGAAAAGGCTAGAACATATGCAATCGGCTCATTGCTCAAATCTAGGGATTATAGAAATAAAGAATTAAAAGTAAATTTTGCACTGTTGATTACTATATTTAATCAAAGCAGTTCTTTTTTTCTATTTCAAAATATCCTAATTAAAAAAGATTAGAATTCTATAGTATATATTAAAAGGCATATTAAAACATAGATTACAGTATGAAACTAGTCTTCACAGAGAATGTGACTGATTAATACATTTATTTTATTAAAAGGTTACTAAACTCATTTAGCATAGGTTTAGCAAGTGATCCTGAATGCTCTGATATTTCCAGTGGTTTTTTTTTATATATTTTCCATTTTTGATTTAAAATCTGTCCAGTTATGGAGTAAAATATAGAAAAAACATGTAATTAATCTAGGAGAAAATTATATGTGAGTAAAGAAAAGGGAAAAACAGATTCATTCTGTTAATAATGTGCCCATTTAGTTTAGGTTGCTTTTATTGTGGTATTGGAAGAACAGATGTTTAGACTACAATGAGCCCGTGATGCATTCTACCCTTTATTACTCAAATGGCTATTGTACAAATACTCTGTTTTTATAGTCCATTGACACCTATAGTTTCCTACAATCTGTTCAACTTGCCTTTCTTCTCATTTCTCTTTATGACTTAGATTGACAATTTATGTATTTGTCAAAGATCTCTGCCAAAATCCTACCATCTACCTTTTCTAGGCCTTCAGTCGAGCAATTACACAAAATTGCATTGTTTTCTAGTAAAATAGAAGTAGTATACAATAACATGATTTCCAATCTAAAATATTCACAATTAACTGCCCACATGTTATACATGGCTTCTCAGTTTTGTCACTTTTTCTGCAACAATTGTTTTTGTTTTCTTTGACTTTTCTTCACCTTTCTCTAATTCCTGGTACTTGCCACTCAGCTCCAATTCTAGAAAGAAAATTACTGTCAATTCATTTCTTGTCTTTTTTTGCTCTCAGATCTATACTCACAAGGCAGAGTTTTGTGATGTCATGGGTTAAGTAGCCATTGAGGGTGCCCACATCCCATATCAGAGTGCAACTTCAATTCCAGCTCCCTGCTAATGTACCTGGGGAGGCTGTAGATGATGACCCAATTGGGTGGGGTCCTCCTACGCACATGGGAGACCCTGATGGAGTCAGGGCTCTGGTTTTGGTTTGGCCCAATCCTATGTATTGTGGGCATTTGGGGAGAGAGAGAATGGATGGAAGTTCTCTCTTTTTCAGTCTTTTCCTCTTTCTGTGTCACTTTGCCTTTCAAATAAGTTCGACTTTTTCAATAAGATCTTTGTGTTTTAGTTCTGTATCACTCAAAGATTTACTTTTATTGTCTAATTTTCAGAAAGAGTTTTCCATTTTGATACTTTCCTGTATACTTTGCTTTTCCAACAGATTTATCCTTTCTAAAATATTTTAATCAGATTGACCAGATGCTCAAATTTCTGTCTCTCTCCCACCATCTCTGCGCCTCTCTCTCTCTCTCTCTCTCACACACACACACACACACACACACACCCCAGCCATACTATCTCCCTACAAAACTCATCTGGCTTATACAGAAAACAACTTAAATATATAATTTTATTTCCCTCCTACTCTTCATTTCATTTGGGGCCGGCGCCATGGCTCACATGATTAATCCTCCACCTGGTGGCGCCAGCATGGTTGCTCTTTTTCCAGTCCAGCTCTCTGCTGTGGCCCGGGAGTACAGTGGAGGATGGCCCAAGTGCTTGGGCCCCTGCACCCGTGTGGGAGACCAGGAGCAAGCAACTGGCTCCTGGCTTCGGATCAGTGCAGTGCCGCCATGGTGGCCATTTGGGGAGTGAACCAACAGAAGGAAGACCTTTCTCTCTGTCTCTCTCTCTGTCTTTCTCACTGTCTATAACTCTACCTGTCAAATAAAAAAAAAAGTAGTAATGTCTCCAATATTGTTTTTATTTTATTGATTTGAGTATTATATATTTTCCTAGTCCACCTAAAGATTTTTCAAATTTTTTTCTGTGTTTTTCAAAGAATCTATTTTTGGTTGTTGAGTCTCCCTGTTATTCAAATTCTTTTATTTATTTATTTATTTATTTATTTATTTATTTATTGACAGGCAGAGTGGACAGTGAGAGAGAGAGAGAGAGAAAGGTCTTCCTTTTTGCCATTGGTTCACCCTCCAATGGCTGCCGCGGTAGGCGCGCTGCGGCCGGCGCACCGCGCTCTTCCGATGGCAGGAGTCAGGTGCTTATCCTGGTCTCCCATGGGGTGCAGGGCCCAAGTACTTGGGCCATCCTCCACTGCACTCCCTGGCCACAGCAGAGAGCTGGCCTGGAAGAGGGGCAACCGGGACAGGATCGGTGCCCCGACCAGGGCTAGAACCTGGTGTGCCGGCACCGCAAGGCGGAGGATTAGCCTAGTGAGCCGCGGCACCGGCCCAAATTCTTTTATTTTTAAGATTTATTCATTTATTTGAAAGTGTTACACAGAGAGAGCAGAGGCAGAAAGAGAGGTCTTCCATTCGATGGTTCACTCGCCAAATGGTAGCAACACCCGGATAGCCAATCCGGAGCCAGGAGATTCCTCTGGGTCTCCCACATGGGTGCAGGTTCCCAAGGACTTGGGACATCTTCCACTGCTTTCCCAGGCCATAGCAGAGAGCTGGACAGGAAGTAGAGCAGCTGGGTCTCGAACTGGTGCCCATATGGGATGTCTGCACTTCAGGCCAGGGCGTTAACCCGCTGTGCCACAGCACTGGCCCCTATTCAAATTCTTTATTTCACTTTTCTCCACTATAATATTTGTCATACTGCATCCTTCTTTCTAATGTTGAAATTAGTTCAGTCTTCCTTTACTAGTTCCCTATATTATAAAATTAGGTTATTGTTTTGAGAAAAATAATTTTTAAGGTATATGTTTATTGTAAATATTCTTTGAGGCATTGCTTTCTTATATCCCACAAGTTTTGATATGGTGCTTTTCTTTTATATTTGCCTCAATATTCCTTTTGTGTGTGTAAATTTTCATTTTTCTTTCACCCATTGATTATACTGTGTCATTTTGGGGCCGGTGTATGGGTGTAGCAGATTAAGCTGTCATCTGCAATGCCAGCATCCCATATCAAGGTGTCAGATTGAGTACTGGCTGCTGCACTTCCAATCCAGTTCCCGGTTATTGTACCTGGGAAAGCAATGGGAAATGGCTCAAGCACTTGGGCCCCTGTCCCCAGTGAGGTAGTGAGGTAGACCTGAATGGCGTCCCAGGCTGCTGGCTTTGGCCTGGTGCAGCCCTGGCCATTGCACTCATTTGTAGAGTGATCCAGGAGATGGAATACCTCTCTGTCTCTCTTTCACTACTTCACTATCACTCTGCATTTCAAATAAATAAATACTTATTTTAAAAAAATAACTGTACCATTTTATTTGCACATATTTGTGAACTCTGCACATTCCTATTTTTCTTATTTATAAAAAGGGAATGAATTTCGTATGTTTTATATACACTTTTAAGAGCACAATGATAATTCCTACCTTACCTTCTATCCCTCCCTTCCTCCCTCCCTTCTTCCTTTCTTATTTTTCTTTTGATGATTACAATGTCATACTGCTAATTTTCTTTATAATCAGAAGTTTAAGCCTCCACTAAATAAATCATTCAACAAATAATAAGTAGGAAAAACACTATAGACAAGTGCTATAAACAATAAAGCTCAAAATTCCCATTTTGCTCATATATAACATTTTGTACTTTATATTTAGTGACCACCAAATCAGGAAAAGCATATGATATCTGTCCTTGGGGACTGTATTATTTCACTAAGACTAATGGTCTCCATTTTAATCCATTTTGTTGCAAAAAATAGGATTTTTTTTCTTTTCTATTGCTGAGTAGTATTCTATCATATATATATATATATATATATATATATATATATGCGCTGTAACTACTTTATCTAGTCATTGGTTGATGGACATGTATCTTTTCTTTGTCCCTATTTCCAAGATAAGGCTAATCATTAATATACTGATTTTTGACAATATGTGTCAATTTTTGTAATGCTTTCACAGTTGTAATTCATTTTATTCTTGCTTTACCTTGTTTAAGTAATGTAAAGCTCTATGCCCTTTTTGGTTCACCTAGAGGATGCCAAATACATGATAAGTACATGATAAAAAATGTACTGAATGAGAGAATGAGGAGCTGAATATTGTTGCTACTATTTTTATTCCTGTATTTAAAAATGAAATCACAGTCATTCTAAAATGCAGGTGTTCTTTTTGACATAAGCAGAAAAAGGGATAAAAATACTACAGTCTGAGCCTAGATAAAATTTCTGAAAATATTTTTGGAGATTCATTTCTGAAGTCAGTATCATAATGTTTTATCAGCAGAGAGTCACACAGATGAAAGTAAGAGGAATAAAGTTATATACCTCTGAGAAATTTCATTCCGTTAGAATTCAGAATCAGATATAAACAATATTTTGTCTAGGGGTTTACAATATACAAAATTGAAAAACTCAAGAAATATTTTTGAATACTTATAAAGACAAATTTCTACATTCTAAAAAATAATTTCTTTGGTGGAGAAAAATTATTTTCTCTCTGCTAAATTCTGGCATTCTGCCAACCAGAACTGTAAACCAATTACTGGAATCAGACTTACCAATGTTATTTGGTTGTGCAATATTCTGCATGACTTCATGAATGATATATAATATATATTAATATAATATAATAAATATATAAATATAATTAATATATAAATAATGTATATTATATATTAATTGATATATTTTTATTCTACTAAAAGCTAACATCACAGCTTATTTGGCCCCATGTATTGAATCTCTGTCAGATCTGGACACTTGAGTTCATGTCTCCTCTCTCGATGTATTTCAATCTTCCCGAAATATATGTTTACATGTATACATGAATCCAGGAATAACTGAAACTTATATGTTGTTGATATATTTTATATGCTCTAATATTTTATATGCTCTAATTCATATAAAACTTGGAAGAGCTATCTATTATGTAAATTAAGAAGCACTAAAATCATAATTAGGGAATGATCACTTCTCTTCCATGAAAGTTTTCTATCTCTCATTGCTATTCTCTCAGTTGTCTTATCTTACATTTTAGAAAGAAGTTAATATTGATTTATGTCAGTGTTAACTTCCCAGGTTTTTGTTTTGCGGTCTTAATATTTCCAAATTTTTTTTTCCAAGTCTTTCTCATGAATTGGTTAAAAAAAAAAAAAGGACTGACTCATTCAAATTCCTGTTACCTTTCTACATTTTAGCCTGGATGCTATTACTTAGAATTCATGTATTTTTAAATATAATTTTTATTTTGAAACAGACCTAGAACATTACCAATACTAATTTTAACGTATTAATGCATATATTGGTTGTGCAAAGTCCAATCATGTCAAATATATTCATATCCTCATTTAATATTTCTGTATAATAAAATCATTCAAATATTTTCTTCTGTTTTTAAGATACATGTACAGTATTTCATCATTACTTATAGTTATTCTAATATACAATATAATAGCAGAATTTTTACTAGTATCTAGCATATTGCTATATTTAGTATTTGTTAATCAAACTTTCTCCATCCTTCTCTCCCCTCATTCTCTCCAACTCCTGGAAACCACTATCATGCTTTTAAAATCTTTGAGATCAATTTTTACATGAGATCACTTGGTGTTTGTCTTTCTGTGCTTGGCTCATTTCAGTTAACATAATATCAGGGGTGGCTTAGTAGTGCAGTGGATTAAGCCATTACATGTGACACCAGCGTTACATGTCAGAGTACTAGTCCAGGCTGCTCCACTTATCTATCTCCATCTTAATATATCTGGGAAAGTAGCAGATAAAGGCACAAGTACTTGTACTCTGCCACCTGTGTGGGAGACCCTGATGGGGTTTCTGGCTCCTGGTTTCAACCTGGATCAATTCTGGATATTTGTATTCAATTGGTGAGTGAACCAGCTCATGGAAGACCACTTTTTCTCTATCACTATATTGAGATGTCTTCTTCCTATGTCTAATTCATTCAGTATTTTTATAATGAAGAGATGTTGGATTTTATCAAATGCTTTTTCTGTATTTATTGAGATGTTTATATGATTTTTCTTCTTCATTTATCAAATTTGAAAATTTATCTATTTTGAAATATCCTTGTGACCCTTGGATTAATTTAGTTGATCATTATGAATAATGTTTTCAATATATTGTTGAATTCTGTATGTTTGTGTTTTGTTGAGGATTTTTGCATCTATGTTCAAGGACATTGGGCTGTAACTTCTTTTTTGTTGTGCCTTTTGTTTCTAGATTTTATACCAAGGTAATGCTTGAATTGTAGGATTTGTTTGGAATAATACACTCCTCTTCTATTTTTTTGAATAATGCATGAATTGCTAAGGTTAATTCTTTTTGAAGTGTTTGTTAGAATTCACAAGTGAATACATCTGTTCCTTAGCTTTTATTTGGTGGGAGTTTTTTATTTCTAATTCAATATTATAATTCATCATTGTTCTGTTTACATATTCTGTTTCTTCATGGTTTAATCTTGATGGGGCATGTATCTCAAGAAATATGTCAATTTCTAGATTATCCAATTTTACACCATGTAATTGTTCATAATACATGTTATATTATTATACATTTCACAAATAATTTCATGATACAATCTCTAGGTTAACTATAAATATTCATATATATTCTGATAAAATAAGTGGTAGTCATAAATATGTGCATATGACATACTACAGTTATATAAATATTTATATTCAGTATAAACCTCATAAATAAATTATAGTCTAGACCATAGCTATACAATCATAAACCAAAACACATATTTTCTTTGTATTTATTCCAAGTTAAAGTACTATGAATATTTTGTTATACCTATTTAAAATATATGTGATAATGACAATATTTTACATGCATATTTTAGATTAGCACAACTGCCAAATATTTATTGTAAAGACTTGAATTCAAATTACTATAAAACACTAATGTTTTGCTCAAAATTCCAATGTACAGACTTAAAAAGTCCTTGAAGACCATTGCTGTGCCATCAACTGAAAGCATCCTGTAGAGTTTCAATAAGAGTACACACTAGGGAACAGTTCATGGGGATTCTCAGCACCATTGTTGCCAGGACAACATCTTCTCATCTCTAAATACAATTTTTAATAATTTCACAATTCGTGTTCCCTCTCTGTCAAATAAATATAGGTAATGAGCCTTCACGAAGTTAGCTAGGGATGGGTGTACATTATGGATCAGTGAGTTAAGCCACCACTTATGATTTCCATGTACAACATCAGAGTGTCTGGTTCAAATCCTGGTTACTCTACTTCTGATCTGACTTCTTGCTTATGAACATCCTGAGAGGCAAAGGTAATGGCTTAGGTACTTGGATCCCTGCCACTCAGAGACCACAATGGAATTCCAGAATTCCAGGCTTTGTCCTAACACAGCTCCAGCTGCATTTGGTAAGTAAACAGTCAGATGTAAGATTGAAATCTCTCTCTCACTTTCTCTCTCTCAATTTAATTAGATGAAAATATTTTAAAAGATCAAGGAATACATATATTATGAAAAATCTATGCATGGATTAAAAAATGTACTTAGTTTTTTATTTATTTATATATATTTTTTTAAATTTATTTGACAGGTAGAGTTATAGACAGTGAGAGAGAGAGACAGAGAGAAAAATCTTCCTTCCATTGGTTCATTCCTCAATGGCCTCCATGTCCAGCACTGCACCGATCCGAAGCCACGCGCCAGGTTCTTCCTCCTGGTCTCCCATGCAGGTGCAGGGGCCCAAGCACTTGGGCCATCCTCCACTGCCTTCCCAGGCCACAGCAGAGAGCTGGACTAGAAGAGAAGCAACCGGGACTAGAACCCAGAGCCCATATGGGATGCTGGCACTGCAGGTTCAGGATTAACCATGTGAGCCATGGTACCAGCCCCTTAGTCTTTTTTATTTTATTTTATTTTTTTAAGTTAAAATTTGAGCGGGAGAGAAAGAAACAGAGAGACACATCAACTGGTTCACTCCCCATGTCTACAGTGGCCCAAACTGGGCTTGAAGGATCCAGGATCTGCCAGATTTCCCATGTGAATGGCAAGAGCTGAAGTTACTTGAATCATCACTACTGAATCCCAGAATAGGAATTAGTAGGAAGCTAGAATCAAAAGCCAGAGTGATGATTCAAGCAACATCAGAAGCAGAGAGAGAAAGAGAAGTATGTGTGTGGGGGGGAATCTTCCATCCACTGGTTCACTTCCCAAATGTCCTCAATGGCTAGGCATGGACCAATCTAAAGCGAAGAGCCAGAAGTCTCTTTCAGGTCTCCCACATGGGAGCAGTGGCCCAAGCATCTGGGCCATCTTCCACTGCTTTCACAGGCAATAGCAGAGAGCTTGATCAGAAGTGGAGCAGCAGGGACTTGAACCAGTGCCCACATGGGATGTTAGAACTGTCGGCAGTGGCCCTACCCACTTTGCCACAGTGCAGGCCCCAACATTAACAACTTTTAAATAAAAATTGATGGATAAAATAATTGAGAGGCAACTACCATTGATACTACATATTGAAATTACATATGAATGAAAGCCTAATTTTGTTTAAAACTAGGAGTATCTCAATTAATTAATTACATGTTTTTCACAGGTTATTCTGAGATTATTTTCTAGTGTAATGAAAATTGCTTGTTAATGAAAGCCTTCAATTGTTCACGATATTTATGAATATAATTTATTAATGTATAACATCAGATGTTGTTTACATTTCCTGTTTGAATTTTACTAAAATAACTCTATTTTCACAAAAATTTTCACCATTATCTCATATTTCCTAAAAGTCATTTCCTAAAACAACAATTTCTAATAGCTATTTCTGCAAGGATGAAATATTCTTCGTATTCATCGTACTATTCAGTAACATTAGCTGTTTAGCACATGAACTGTGGTTCAAAATGACATATTGATTTTTGAACCTTATTTATTTAATTTTAGTTAATTTAAATAGTCACATATGACATTTAGTTTCCATATGAGAAAATTCAGGAGATATAAAAGAGTAGATCTACGGATATCAAGCCTCTTTAGCAGTAATTAGTCTGTTGAGTTCAGTCATACAGTTCCCAGGTACCTCTATTTTATACTTTTTTTTTTAAAAAAAAAGGATTTATTTATTTGAAAGGCAGAGTTAGAGAGCGAGAGAGAAAGAATCTTCTATCCACTGGTTCATTCCCCAAATGGCTGCAAAGGGCCAGGTGAAGCCAGGAGCCTGGAACTCCATCCAGGTTTTCTGTGCGGGTGGCAGTGACCTAGAACTTGGGCCATCTTCTGCTACTTATGCAGGTGCAGCATCCAGGTGCTGGATGGGAAGCAGAACATCGAGGACTCAAACTGGCACCCATGTAGGATGCCAGTGCTGCAGGCAGAAGCTTGATTCACTGTTCCATGAAAGTGGCCCCTATTATCTTTAAGAAATGTGTTTTTCTTTTTTTTTTTCAGTTCTCTCTTCTCTTATTATAATTCTTATGTCTTCCCTGCAAACATCTGTTATTCCTGTGCTAGAACACTATATTATTTCCTTTTGCATTGTCATTTTTCTCTCTCATAATTTTACATATATTCTTACATATTACTCAAGTTATCAGCATACATGATTAAATTTCTTCACCATTTTATTACATCATTTATAATTTTGTCTCTAAACATTGTTTCATATATTTCTCTTTCATATGAAGTTTGTTGGATAACTTAACTTTTTTTTAACCTGGCATGTATCATTTTCTCTTTGAGCCTCTATGATTTGGTTACTTTTTTTATTTGTAATAAACAGTAATATTTTCCATAAGCACAGTAATGTTTTGCTTTTTCTATTTTACTGCCCTCTATCTGTAATTTAGACACCAAAATCCATTGTGTCTTAATTTAGGCCAAACAACTGCCTATGAGGATGAAATTTTAACAGTTCTGAATTTCCTCTGAGTGATAGCTGAAATTATTCTCATGGAAACAAAAGGATAAGTTAATATCCAGTGCTCCCAGTCCAGTATTCTAGTAAGCCAAGTGTGTACTTCTTAGTATTATTCTGCTGCATTGAGAAGCACCTGTGTGCTTCTTTGATCTGAATATCACACACCATGTCATGCATAGGAACAACAGTCCTGAATGTGGAGAGTTACCAGTGACATCATTGTCTCTTCAACACTTCATTTCCTTGGACAAAATTTCCAAAATGACGTCATAGTCACTTTTCTGCCCCTCTGATTTTTGGAATTTTCCCCAAGACATCTATCTGACCTGCAGGCCATGTAAAGCTCATGAAAATATTTAGTGTGGCCCTGCCAAGGCAACTGCAGGGAGGATTCAAAATTCAGTAGCCTGTGAATTTTAAAGTTGATAATTTTTTATAGACCACAGGTGATGCTATATATATATATATATATATATATATATATATATATATAATATGCAAATGGACCTTGGGAGAAAAAAATGTTCCCCACCCTTGCAAATAGATATTGACAAACATGAATATTTTGGTTAAAATAAGAGTTAGATAAATAACAGTATTTTGACCATCTAATAATAACTCTGAGTCAAAGACAGGATATATAAAATATTTTTTTTAAATTTTATTTATGAAGTAAAATCTAAGACCCCTAACAATCCCGGTCCATTGAAGATTCCTTGTGGATTATGCCGGTTTGATTGTTTACTTTTCACATACACAGAGAACCTTTTACACTTCTTCTATGATAGCAGTTTTAGGATTCTGCACACTGTATTTATCAGATTCCTTTGCCAATTAAGGTCTGAAAATAGAAGGAATGCACAAAGGTAGCACGAGCCTTCCTCAATGTTGGAGTACTCCATTTTGGTGCCACATTTGCTGCAAGGTTCTGCTGTCCTCTTCTCTCCCCATCCTTGATGCAGCAGCTACTTTTGAAGTTAATATTTTTGGTCACTTCAAATTTTCATTTTTTGTTTTTTGATCACTCTAATGCTTATGAAATAATCCCTCATTTTGCATTCATTTTTCTAACTGCCTAGTGTAGTTTCTGTTTCTCTAATTGCACATGAACCAGGCATGCTATTTCTGTTTTTAGTGATCCTGTGTATTGTTGTTGTTTTTTGTGTGTGAATTTGTGAGTAAATTACCAAGCACATGGGGAGAAGCTGCATGGAGTGGCTTGCTAGGCAGATACTGTTGGAATCAAGGCAATTATATTTGTATTTTAAACATTGATACCAAACACTTAGAGAAGTGCAAAACCTCACTGAAATATACTACAGATTTACCTATCAGAATCTATGTTCCTGACACTACAGGTGATTTTTCCATTTTTGCGATTGTCAGTTTTAAATTCTAATCTACTTTTATTCATGTTTCCTTTCATGTTGTTTTCTTCAATAAACACACTATCATTTATCTTCAGTTTGCTGTAGACTTTCAAAGCTGCCTTCTCCTGATATTTCCACATTTGAAATCCTGCTGATTGATTTCATAATATGACACTATCCTCCAGTGTGTTCGGTAACTGCAGCTTTTCTTTATATTATTTGAAAATTATCCTCTCAATCTTCAAATACATTATTAAATGGGATCATTAAACAAAATAATTATACCAGGTATAGTTTCTCCATGCATAAGTGGGGAGAGAATTCTGCCACTTAGCAAACTTTCCTCTGTTCTCTCATTATTTGAAACCCCTAGAGGAGAAGAGACAAATAGGAATCCAATGGGAAATTTCTTGTGTAATAGGTCTAAACAAACATTGTTTTCCACAAGGTCCCACACTGAAACGGTATGCCTAGGAAACAAGCATGAGGAACTCCACAATTTATGCACACAAATGTAACTTGACAATTCTGAAGTATTTAAAAATTGTACAGTTCTTTGTGTCTGTGCCTTTACATTCTGAACGTTTGTTACTTGGTAACATGTAGCATTATTTGCCTTCTCTTTTCAGCTGTCATTACTTTCATCCATCCTACTAAATTGTATTGTTAGTTTTTGATCTTTTCTCAAATGCCATGGTGTATGTACTTCCATCACTTCCAACTGCTCTTCTTCCTTCTTTCCCCCTACATATTCCTTGTTGCTCATTGTACTCAAAGCATACAGTCTTTCTTGCTCTATCTTAACGGAAACAATCTATTTGCTGCTGCAGTCATTTGATTCATACTATTCTCTTTGACTATGGCAGACTTTACCCACTTTTTCCCTGTGATAACTTCCTTCATCACTATTCAGGTCTCTGATCAATTGTCTCTTCCTCAGAGAAGTGGTCAATAGCCATGGTACCTCCAGTCATTCCTAATTAACTTTCAAAACTCCTAGTCGACACTTTTTATTTTCTGGAACGTTATATACTTTGCGTTCTGTGCCAAATCTCCATGAACAAGTATGATGGTAGAGAAATTTTCTGTGCAATTATTTCTGCATTCTTACTGCCTAAAGCAGTGCCTGACAAAGAATGTTATGAATGAATGCGTAACATGTTTAAGTAAGCCAGAAAATCAAGTAGAAGATTTGCAGATCAAGAGCATATACATGAAGCTTTCCCTGTCTTCTTCATATCACTTCCCCTTGAAGGGAAAGGTATAACCACTGAAAGGTTGGGAGATTATGACAAGAACACAACTTAATCAGTAGAACAAGAAACTTGTTCCATTCTCAAATATTTTGTGAAAAGTTTGGGGTATTTTTGAGCACTACCATTAGTTCAATTTTACTGAGTCAAATAGTGAGTATAGTCAAAGAGGTAAAAACAAAATTAAAAAACAAAGGACTTTCCCACTTAGGCTTTCTTCTTTATGGCATCCTTCCTGTTTCAATCTCATTTACTTCCCAAAGCCATTTAAAACCTGTCTCAAAATTATCTTTCTGATTTAAAAAAAAATTAAGAAATGATCTTACACTAAAAGTATACAAAGGGACAAAGACAGGGCTATCTTTCAGAAACTCTGATGCTGCTTGGTAAGACAATGAAATAATATTATTTAGTTGTGGTTCATTATCTTATTTGTAATATTTCTACCCTGTTGGGACTCATATTTTATGTTGAACTCTTTTCTGGGCTATTATAAATAAATTTTTGACCCTATGTGAGGGTACAAAGTTCCATAATAAAAAACTATTGTTTTGCTTTTTGTCATAGAATGATTGCTAATTATTCATCTGCTGGCCCCAGGATGAGCATAAATTAATCATCATGAAGGTATTAGTAATGACCGATTCTGCCATGGTTTCATAGCTTTATTTAACAGGCAGCTAGACAACTAAGATATTTCTGAACTTAAGAAATTATGCACATGAAAACATAATATAGGAATATACATTCATATAATTTTCTAGAATTTCTCATTATTTTGTACTTTTATTATAGTATAAAAATAACAGAGAATATATTACAAAATATATTTTTAAATGTGTTGTATCTAATTTTGTTTTATTTATATTGCTTTGAATTTGACCTAAGTTGGGCTTTAAACATTTTAAAGTAAAATTAACATAAAAAAACAAAGATTAGCAGACTCATTCATTATCTAACATTTTTATGCCACAGAACAGAAAACAAGGTTGACCTTTCACTACACTGAGAAGAGAAAATTCAAGTAAATAAAATCAGAAATGAAAGACAATCAAGATCTTTCGGTGTTGCTCCCTCTATGTCTGTAACTTTGCTTTTCAAATAAACATTTCTCAAACTAAAAGGGTTAATCAAAGAATATTAGACATATTATTAAAATATATCAGATACAATCATTATGTATTAGTTATACATACTCGCAACAATAAAACACTCAAACTCGCTAAAAGACAAAGAAAGCAGAAGGTTTCTTATTCATTTATTTTAAAATACTAACAATTTTTAAAATATGTAAATGTAATATGAGATATTCTTAAGAAGAGTAAAATAAAATATATATACACACACATGTACGCTTCTGTGTGTGCATGTGTGCATGTGTTCTTCGTCTGTAACTGCACCTCTCGAAGCAACAGATCAAGATCACACTAAGGTGCTTTAATGAGGTGGTTTCTGTTACATCGTGAGTTTCACGTAGGTTCAGGCCTGGTATTACTCGATTTACTATCAATAGATATATGGAAATGATGGAATCATTACTGTAGATAACATGAGAATATTCCAAGAGAACATGTAAATAGAATTAAACAATAGCTTGATTTTGATAAAAAAAATTGAAATCCATATATTTTCTTTTTTGGGGAGGTGTTTCTTTTTTTCTTCTAAACTATTCAATTTTCATGAAATTTTGAAGACCCTTGTAGCTATCCAAATATATGTACTTGTTATCTTCTAAAGTTTTTAATTTATGTGAGTATTTCCAAAATTTCATAGAAAAATAAAATAAAAAGATGTTTATTTTGGTACAAATATTAACTTAATGTGTAGTCTTTTTAATATATATTTTCTATAACCTTTTTGAAGATGTCTCATATACATGGATTTAAAAAGTATTTTGTACCAATGTGAACTATTTTTTTTTAATTCCACTTTTTTTTTTTTTTTTTGACAGGCAGAGTGGACATTAGAGAGAGACAGAGAGAAAGGTCTTCCTTTTTGCCGTTGGTTCACTCTCCAATGGCCGCCGCGGCCTGCGCGCTGCAGCAGGCGCACTGCGCTGATCCGATGGCAGGAGCCAGATGCTTCTCCTGGTCTCCCATGGGGTTCAGGGCCCAAGCACTTGGGCCATCCTCCACTGCACTCCCTGGCCACAGCAGAGAGCTGGCCTGGAAGAGGGGCAACCGGGACAGGATTGGTGCCCCGACCGGGACTAGAACCCGGTGTTCCGGTGCCGCAAGGCGGAGGATTAGCCTGTTAAGCCACGGACGGCCTAAATTCCACTTTTTTAAAACTTTTATTTAACAAATATAAATTTCCAAAGTACAGTTTATGGAATAAAGTGGCTTTTCACCCCCATAACTTCCCTCCCACCCAAAACCTTACCATCTCCCGCTCCCTCTCCAGGTCCATTCACATCAAGATTCATTTTCAATTATCTTTATATACAGAAGATTGATACAGTATATACTAAGTAAAGATTTCAACAGTTTGCACCCACACAGAAACGCAAAGTGTAAAGTACTGTTTGAGTACTAGTTATAGCATTAATTCAATTTGTATAACACATTAAGGACAGAGATCCTACATGAGTTTAAGTGCACAGTGACTCCTGTTGTTGAATTAACAATTTGACACTCTTGTTCATGGCGTCAGTAATCACCCTAGGCTCTTGTAATTAATTGCCAAGGCTATGAAAACCTTTTGAGTTCACCGAATTCAATCTTATTTAGACTAGGTCCTAGTCAAAGTGGGAGTTCTCTCCTCCCTTCAGAGAAAGGTACCTCCTTCTTTGATGATTTCTTTCCACTGGGATCTCACTCACAGAGATCTTTCATTTAGGTCCTCTGTTTTATTTATTTATTTATTTATTTATTTATTTATTTATTGCCAGAGTGTCTCCACTTTCCATGCCTTAAATACTCTCATGGGCTTTTTAGCCAGATCCAAATGCCGTAAGGGCTGATTCTGAGGCCAGAGTGCTGTTTAGGACATCCGACATTCTATGAGTCTGCTGTGTACCCCACTTCCCATGTTGGATCGTTCTCTTTTTTAATTCTATCAGTTAGTATTAGCAGACACTAGTCTTGTTTATGTGATCCCTTTGACTCTTAGTCCTATCAGTATGATCAATTGTGAACTGAAATTGATCACTTGGACCAGTGAGATGGCATTGGTACATGCTACCTTGATGGGATTGAATTGGAATCCCCTGGCATGTTTCTAACTCTACCCTTTGCGGCAAGTCAGATTGAGTCTGTCTCAAATTGTACATCTGCTCCCTCTCTTATTCCCACTCTTACATTTAACAGGGATCGCTTTTCAGTTAAATTTAAACACCTAAGAACAGAGTTCAACCAATAGTATTAAATAGAACAACAACAACAACAACAACAAAAACTAAAAGGGATAAATATTAAGTTGTTCATCGACAGGACAAGAGCTGATCAAGTCACTGTTTCTCATACTGTCCATTTCACTTCAACAGGTTTCCTTTTTGGTGCTTGGTTAGTTGTCACCGATCAGGGAGAACATATATTTGTCCCGTTGGGACTGGCTGATTTCACTCTGCATGATGTTTTCCAGATTCCTCCATTTTGTTGCAAATGACCAGATTTTATTGTTTTTTCTGCTTGATCTTACTCTATAGAGTACATGTCCCATAATTTCACAGACAGCTTTTTTGTTTGCCAATTTAATTTCCTTTGGGTAAATTCCAAGGAGTGTTATGGCTGGGTTGTTTGGTAGGGTTATATTCAGGTTTCTGAGGAACCTCCAAACTGACTTATGTAGTGGCTTTACCAGTTTTCATCGCCACCAACAGTGGGTTAGTGTCCCTTTTTCCTCACATCCTCGCCAGCATCTGTTGTTGATGGATTTCTGAATGTGAGCCATTCTCACTGGGGTGAGGTGAAACCTCATAGTGGTTTTGATTTGCATTTCCCTGATTGCTAGTGATCCTGAACATTTTTTCATGTGTCTGTTTGCCATTTGGATTTCCTCTTTTGAAAAATGTCTATTGAGGTCCTTGGCCCATCTCTTAAGTGGGTTGTTTGTTTTGTTTTTGTGGAGTTTCTTGATTTCTTTATAGATTCTGGTTAATAATCCTTTATTTGTTGCATAGTTTGCAAATATTTTTTCCCATTCTGTCGGTTGCCTCTTCACTATGTTTTAGTGTTTCCTTTGCAGTGAGGAAATCTTCTTAGCTCAATATAATACCATTTGTCTATTTTGACATTGCTTGCCTGTATTTCTAGGGTCTTTTCCAAGAAGTCTTTGCTCATGCCAAAGTGTCCCCAGTGTTCTCCTCTAGTCATTTCATTGTATCTGGTCTTATCTTCAGATCCTTCATCCATTTGAGTTGATTTTTGTATGTGGTGTAAGATAGGGGTCTTGTTTCACACTTCTGCATGCTGAGATCCCATTTTCCCAGTACCATTTGATGAAGAAATTGTCCCTTCTCCAGGGACTGATGTTAACTCATTTGTCATAGATTAGTTGTGGATGTGTGGATTGATTTCTGCAGTTTCTGTTCTGTTCCACTGGTTCGCATGTCTATATTTGTGCTGGTCCTAGACTGTTTGGATTATACCTGCCTTGTAATATGTCTTGTAATCTGATATAGTGATGGCTCTGGCTTTGTTTTTGCTGTTTAAAACTTTTCACTATTCATTGTCTCTTAGGTTCCATATGAATTTTAGTACCCCTTTTTCCTGATCTGAGAAGAATGTCATTGATATTTTGATTGGGATCACATTGAATCTGTAAATCACTTTTAGTAGTATGGACATCTTGACCAATCCACAACCATGGGATATGTTTCCATTGTTTTATGTCTTCTTCCATTTCTTTGTATTTTGTAATGTTCATTGTAGAAATGTTTAATCTTCTTTTAAAATTTATTCCAAGATATTTACATTTTTAGTAGCTATTGCAAATGGGACTGATCTTACAAATTTGCTCTCAGCTGTGGCATTGTCTGTATAAATGAAGAGTATTGTTTTTTGTGTGTTGATTTTATATCTTGCAACTCTGAGTTCCAGTGGACTCTTAGTGAAGTCTTTTTGTTCCCCTATATATATAGAATGATGTCATCTGCAAACAATAATAATTTGACTTCCTCCTTTCCAATTGGTTTCCTTTTATTTCTTTTTCTTGCCTAACAGCTTTGTATCAAACTTACCTAACTATATTGAATAGTCTTGGTGAAAGTGGGTGTACTTGTCTGGTTTGAGACTTAGTAGAAATGCTTCCAAGTTTTCCCTACTCAGTATCATACTAGCTGTGGGTCCTTTATTTCTGAAAATCTTATCTTTCCCATACTCCATTGCATTGTAAACGAGATAATGAAGCTTTTGTACTAAAACATAAAAAATGCCCATTTTGGTTTCACCTATTATTTATATGGTCTACAATCCAAACTCTATAGCATGCCAGCACCTTTTATCAGCTAGAGCTCTGAGGTTTCAATCTCATTTCCAGTCATTCCATGTGTTATGTCATTCAAATAACTAGTTGTAGTATAACCATCCGTTGATTTTTATTTTCTCTTGCTTTTACTCATCCTTTAATTACATTGAGCTTACCAATTCTCTGGTTCTTGTTTCCTAGAAAATCTTATTATAAGCTCAAGATGTAGCTCAGATGAGTCACCATTCATTGTCTACTTTCTTAAAGAGAAGGAGTGATACCACATCTATGCTCACAAGTACATAACACTTAAATAATGTTTGCCATGGTAGATATAACATCTAGTGCTTTGCTTAGCACAATTCCATTTCCAAATAAATTCTTGGCTACCAGATCTTGAAAAGTAGTCTAGGATCTTGTTGAGTTTTTAATATACTGAGTACTTCACTGCTGTGCTTGAGAAATTAATTAAATATTGGAAGCCTAAAATATATGTTCTATTCAACTGATAAGGGAAACTATTATTTTTCTTTAGAGAAAGTCTAAAGTTTGACAGAGGTCATTGGAGAGTATTTAATTTGTCTCAAGCTAGTATCTTGAAGTTTTAGCTAGGAAGATCCACTTTGATTTGAACCTTCAAGTTCATAATGAGATGCCTCATTTCCAATCCTAGTTTTAAATTTAAAATATAGTTTTAATAGAAATACTTTAGATCATATACTAAAAGGAAAATTGATTTTTAAAAAGGGGATTTTGATAAATCCAATATTGAATTTTGTAACAGTAATAACGTGAAAGTCTCTCAACAAGGTAAATAGACCTCAAATGCTACTTTTCACTAAATCTGATTTAAAAGCTGCATATATGACTATCCACTTGAAACATCTACCGAATCTAACATCTCTAATTTGTTATACTCAAAAGAGAACTGTTTCTTTAACACCATCCACAAGAGTTGAATCTGTACCTTCCATATGTTAATTAGCCTGCCTCCCTATAAACAAATTCAAGTACCTAGGATTTATCTACTAACCAATCAAATTTGCAAGGCAGCCAGTTCTATCACCTCTGCTATCAAAATATATACAAGTTAACTCACCTATTTTCATCTTCAAAGCTCTCAATAAATCTAAAACAAGTCATTATCCTAAATCAATGAAATGGCAGTCTTGCTCCTATTATTGCCACCCTCTTCTACCAAAATCATT
The DNA here is from genome assembly GCF_033115175.1 of Lepus europaeus. Lineage (NCBI taxonomy): Eukaryota > Metazoa > Chordata > Mammalia > Lagomorpha > Leporidae > Lepus > Lepus europaeus. Next base: position 62,489,639 of record NC_084829.1, on the reverse strand, counting down.
TTTTTTTTCACATAAGAGCTAAATCTTCCCCATATAAGAGTCAAATAATATTTCTTCCTGCAGGCAATTCTTTTTATCTGAAGGTGATTTTCAAATCTTCACTATGGTCTGTAAGGCCTGGAATTATCTTACTTCTGTTCCTCTCCATGCTACATTGATATCATCCATTCTCCTCTTACTAACCACTTACCTTCTCTCTGTTCTTGAATAAACATTATTTCATATATTGCTTCTCTTCCCAGTGTACTTACTGTTGCTAATGATCTCTCCACAGCTGTATCCTCTGGTCATTCATTTATCAGATTAAATATGATTCTGTATTAGATCCTTGATCAAGCAGTAGAATCATCTGCCTCATTCTCTCACCAGTCAGTTTGATTTAAATTCTAGTAGTTACCACTTTTTTGTATGAGAGTACTTCAAAATGTTTTATGGAAAAATATAATTAAAACATCTTTGCTTTGGTGCAAAATCTTTCAAAATCTCTGCCCTCTTTTGATAGCATACATTTCCATCAACATTTTGGAGACCTGATATATGTGTGGATTTAGAAATTTTTTACACCTGTAAGAAAGATATTTTTAATTGAATTTCCACAAACTTTTTGAAATACCTTCATATGCCCTACTTACTTTCCTTATTATATGTTGTACATTAGAAAATAAACCTCATAGAAGGAAGATATATCTTTTTCCATACAGTACATTTTCTGTCTTCTATATACCTCACACAATGCCCACAACTGCATTTACTATTGCTACTTTCCACAAAATACCAGAGCATTTTTGTTTTTAAAAGATCTGTTTATTCATTTGAAAATCAGAATTACAGAGGGGGAGGGGGAAGGAAAAGGGGAGGTAGAGTGGACTCCTGACTGGAGTCCAGGAATCAGAATCTTCCTCTGGCTCTCACATCTAGGTGCAGGGGTCCAAACAATTAAGAGATCCTCTACTCTATCCCATATACAACAGCAGGGCGCTATATTAGAAGCAGAGCAACTGGGTCTCGAACTGGTGTGCCTATGGGATCCTGGCATTTTAGGCATCAACTTTACTGGCTACACCACAGTGCCATTCCCCATCCCAGAATGACTTTTTAAACATTCTGTTAAAAATGCAGTAAGTGTGGAGTTAAATTCAAAGTCCCACCAACACAAAGTTCCACAGAGGATGATGTGCTTCCTTGACGCACTCAAGGCCCTTACCCTGTTCCAGTCAGCCCTGTTGACTGCAGTTTGGTGAACCTGCTCGTTTCTCTGCCACCCTCCATGACCTTGCCACTCCCTCCATAAATGGAAAGCACTTGCATTGATCACATTCTTGTTTTGTTTAGGTACTTCCTCCAACTCAGTCTAAAAGGATAGATAATTTGTCATTAATTTATTTAAAAAAAATTAAGGATACTAATTCAAAGTCCATCTCAGAGACTGGGGTTGTGGTATGATTGTGTTAGCACATCACTTGCAATGCCAGCATCCCATATCGGAGTGCCAGATAGAAATGAAGAGTATAATGGAACCTTGTTGAAAAAATAGGCGAATTAAAGAATCCAAGGGTGGACAGGTTCTGTGGTGTGTGCCTGTGGATACTTAGTTTGATACAGTGTGTTATAAATGGTGACTGGAAGAAAATGATGGGGATAGAAAAGGTCATCTGTGCTTGAGTACATAGAAAGATCATTTATTTCTTAAGCGTGATTTATTTCCATTGTGAGTGAAGTTCACTCAGTCATGATTCAGATAGTTTGACTGGTTTTGATGCATCTCAAGGTCTGGTGGCACTCCTGTTGAATAATAGCATTGGAAGTGAACAATGTTGTGACAAACTGACAAGGAAAAATAGCAAAATATATCAGGAAACCATGTCTAGTTTCATTCACTTGCCTATGGTCTGTGGAAATTGTGTATGTAATTATCTTTCTAAATGGATCATATCAAAGCATTCATTACTCACTGGAGTTTTAAATAATGTCCTTTTTGCTGCATGCCAGGTGGTTGATTGGCTAGCTGATATTCCTTGGAGCTAGTCTCTGGGACTGGTAATTTTTATTCCAGAAACTCTGTGTTTGAAGATATTCACACTGTTTGATTTATAGGTTCATAGTCATCGTGGACACACAGAGAGAACACTATTCTGTATAAAGCAGTAATCTCCCACTAATAATTTAAAAAATTGATCTCTGTGTCTGTCTGGGCATGAATAACTGAAGCTTTTGCCCAGTTCTTTTGTGATGCATGGATGTGAAGTACTCACCAGTCAAGTGAGAAACTGCTTGGCTGCTCTCATCTGGGTGCTGGGGAAGATGGAAATATTCTTAGCCTTCTTCAATACATCCAGAAAGGATGATGTCCCAATGTTTGACCACTCCCAAATTTCTCAATCTACTTTCAGTTGGGTATGCTTAGACAGAATAAGCTTTACCAATGACATTTTGGTTTTGGTGAAAAGAAAGCATATAATTTAGCAATATAGTATTATAATCTCTTTATTTACCTTTGAACTTAAAACCATCTTTAAAATGATTAAGAAATACTTGTCACTACAAAATTAATGTTATAATAGTGGAAATTACAGACTGATGTCTTATGGATAACTGTTACTCATATATAAAATATTTTAACAAGTATATCCTAAAGAATAATTTTGAGGTTGATGAAGAAAATGTAAAAATTCAATGACTCACACCAATAAGTCAAATAAGGAAGAAAAAACAAAAACACAAAAAAACACTGCTTCTAACAATGTATAAAAGCTGATCAAGAAAGTTAAAAACACATTCCTGGCTGGCGCCGTGGCTCAATAGGCTAATCCTCTGCCTTGCGGCGCCGGCACACTGGTTCTAGTCCCAGTCAGGGCGCTGGATTCTGTCCCGGTTGCCCCTCTTCCAGGCCAGCTCTCTGCTGTGGCCAGGGAGTGCAGTGGAGGATGGCCCAAGTGCTTGGGCCCTGCACCTCATGGGAGACCAGGAGAAGCACCTGGCTCCTGCCATCGGATCAGCAGAGTGCGCTGGTCGCCGTGTGCCGGCCGCGGCAGCCATTGGAGGGTGAACCAATGGCAAAGGAAGACCTTTCTCTCTGTCTCTCTCTCTCTCACTGTTTACTCTGCCTGTCAAATTAATTAATTAATTAATTAATTAATAATAAAAAAAAATTCCCATTGTTTAAAGCAAGAGGACAAATACATGACATAAGAAAAAGTGTCCAGGTCAAACAGCTAACACAAAGAAAAACTTACTATAATAACACAGTGAAGTATGCACAATTGGGGATATTCCCTATAGAATGAGAACTAAGGAAAGTTTATACTGAATAATAGATGGTCACTGTAATGAAATGAAATAAGAAAGAGAAACATTAGAAACCCCCTGACCATTTTCTTATTCTCTTGTCTGAGGCTATAAATTAAGTATATTTTTGCTGATTTCCATTAGCAAGCACGATTTTAATGAAACATTTTGTAAACTCAAGGTCTTTGCTCATGAGATTTTAATTTCAAATCAATGTCCCACACTATTTTTAGCAAGCAGAATCTAGGTCACTGATGCTCCTCATTTCAATGAGTTTGGATCTTTTCTCCAATATCAAGAAAAGCCTCCCTACTTACCCCTCAGTTCATGGAGGAGACTTTACTCCTCACCCTCCAGATACTAAAACTTCCACAGCAAAACTTTATTCTGCCTGAGGTCCTGCCACAGCTTTTTTGTTTTCCAGGGGATCACAGAGTTTGCTTCCAGCACAATTAGAGAAAGAAATGAGAAAGAGTGGTTAGGAAAAAAATCGAATTACCATGTAAAACATTCATATTGAAATAAAACTTTTTAAGTAGTATGGCAAAATTTTGAATTTTAAAACTTATATTAGACAAGAAAATAATGTGACTGTTAACACTCTGTTGTTCCTAGGTGGTTATTGTCGCTTTCACAGACTATTTTCCTAATTCATGGGACCAATGGAAAATCAGACTTTAAATGATAGGACATAATAAGAAGGAGATGTGATTTTTCTCTTTGCTGGGTTGATATGCTGTAAAGTATTTTCTTCTGAAAATGTACATTCCTGAATGTTATATTTCACATATTATCAATTTAAAGAACAACATTTAAACATTTTGGGGGCTCACTACAACAGGAATTTAATTTGATTTAGGCACCAGCCCTAAGCAATCTATTTTGCAATGTTCATTACTTGAGGAATTTTAGTAATTTTATGGAAATCCCATTTGAATTATTCATAAAGAAAGGCAAATGTTTCTTCAATCACTATTTTAATTTTACAGATTTTTTTATTCCTTGGAGTTTATAAAATGGAATTGTTGCATGCATCTCAATTGAAATTACCCACTGATAGTTTCAGACACTGAGTTCCTTTTCAGGTAGTAATGGTGGCTATATCTATAGACTCAAGCTATGATCATCCTTAATCTCTTTCCTTATGGTGCCACTATTGTGATTCTGTGCACCATTTTAAAAGCTGTCTATACTAATTACCTAATTCTCTTCTCAACTAGTATGTCAACTAGAAAAAGACAGATTTTGTTTTGGTCTCTTGCAATGCTTGGCATAAAGTGGGTACTCAATAAAGACTACTTGAACAAATGACGGCATGGTTGAGAATGTTAGGAAACACTCAAACTAGCTTCTACAGAACTTGTTATTGTTTTCCAGATAGCTTCTACCTTTCAGAAAAGGAGGAAAAAATGTAACCATTTCATTTGCTCCATGAGCCCATCTTTCAGTCTTTGGCCCTATGCTTTCACTCCAGATTTTGTAAGAGTGTTAATGTCTATCCTTGGTATGATGTATGTGTGACAGCAAAGCAAGCTTTCTCTTATTTTTCAACATTACAAATAAAGAGACATTACAATAAATGGTAACAGATTTGGAGTCCAGTAAAAAAAAAAAAAAAAAGGTAAAGATAGAGACATTGAGCACATTGATAACTAACTCTATTAACCTGAGCATTTACTTAAATATCTGCATTCAAAAAACAAAGCCACATCAAGTTTTAGAACACTGTGCACTTTGGATTCTTCTATAACTGTTAGTTATTTGTTAAGGAGTAAAATGAACAGCAGCGTGGATTTCTAAACTTTGCATTGCATCCAATTAAATATCTTCTCTGACAAAGGTCTTCCATATAGCATGTACTTAGCAGTACAAAATATTAAATATTTCTCTCTCCAATTATACCACTGTGTTTCTGGTTATATTTTCCTGAAAATATGCATAATTCTTGATGGGACATTCTTGACACAAGGTGGCAGACATTTATACAACAAAGAAAATAGAAAAAGTCGTATGGAAAAAAATTAATTGTTAAGGAGTCTAACCCCAAGAAGTGTGATATTTTTCTAATTATTTATACTTTCTTTTTTTTGACAGTATAAATGTACATTTAATAAATGATACTTATACAATTTTTAAAACTATAAATATTCATAAATTTAACTTATAGGGAAGAAACTTTTTTTTTTCCTTCATACGGATTCTCATTTAATTGAATCAGAGTACTGTATATCTTTGAGGGGAATTACATGGACTACTGTGTTTTTTTTTATTTTTTATTTCATAAATGTGAATGTACAAAGTGCAACTTTTGTATTGTTGTGGCTTCCCCCCCAACCTTCCTCCCTCCTGTGGCCCTCCCCTCTCCCATCCCTCCCTTTATCAAGTTTCATTTTTAATTACCTTCATATACTGAAGATCAACTTAGTATATACTAAGCAAGGATTTCAACAGGTTGCATTCACACAACCGCACATGGTATAGGGTATTGTTCGACTAGTAGTGTTTTTAAGTTTCATAGTAAAACACATTAAGGACAGAGATCCTACGTACTATACTTTCTATTATAAAATATCCTGATATGAATTATTATACACTTAAAAGTCATATAAAAACTTCAAATATATCATATTTCTTTTTTTAAATTTTATTTAATGAATATAAATTTCCAAAGTACAGCTTATGGATTACAATGGCTTTCTCCCCCCATAACTTCCCTCCCACCGCAACCCTCCCCTTTCCTACTCCCTCTCCCCTTCCATTCACATCAAGATTCATTTTCAATTCTCTTTATATACAGAAGATCAGTTTAGTATATATTAAGTAAAGATTTCAACAGTTTGCCCCCACATAGCAACACAAAGTGAAAAAATAATGTTGGAGTACTAGTTATAGCATTAAATATCAGTGTACAGCACATTAAATACAAAGATCCTACATGATATTTTTTAAAAACCGATTAATTTTTTCATGCAATTTCCAATTTAACACCAGGTTTTTTTTTTCATTTTCAATTATCTTTATATACAGAAGATCGATTCAGTATATACTAAGTAAAGATTTCATCAGTTTGCACCCATACAGAAACACAAAGTGTAAAAATACTGTTTTAGTACTAGTTATAGCATTACTTCACACTGGACAACACATTAAGGACAGATCCTACATGAGACATAAGTACACAGTGATTCCTGTTGTTGACTTAACAATTTGACACTCTTATTTATGGCGTCAGTAATCTCCCTAGGCTCTAGTCATGAGTTGCCAAGGCTATGGAAGCCTTTAGGGTTCGCCTACTTTGATCTTATTCCGATAGGGTCATAGTCAAAGTGGAAGTTGTCTCCTCCCTTCAGAGAAAGGGACCTCCTTCTTTGATGGCCCTGTTCTTTCCACTGGGATCTCACTCACAGAGATCTTTCATTTAGGTCTTCTTTTCTTTTTCTTTTTCTTTTTTTTTTCCCAGAATGTCTTGGCTTTCCATGCCTAAAATACATACAACCCAGCCATCCTACTCCTTGGAATTTACCCAAAGGAAATTAATTTGGCAAACAAAAGAGCCATCTGCACATTAATGTTTATTGCAGCTCAATTCACAATAGCTAAGACCTGGAACCACCCAAATGCCCATTAACAGTAGACTGTATAAAGAAATTATGGGACATGTACTCTATAGAATACTATACAGCAGTAAGAAACAACGAAACCTGGTCATTTGCAACAAGATGGAGGAATCTGGAAAACATCATGCTGAGTGAATTAAGCCAGTCCAAAGAGACAAATATCATTTGTTTTCCCTGATCGGTGACAACTAACTGAGCACCAAAGGGGAAACCTGTTGAAGTGAAATGGACACTATAAGAAACAATGACCTGATCAGCTCTTGTCCTGACTCTAGATGTACAATGTAATACTTTATCCTTTTTAGTATTGTTGTTGTTGTTGTTTTTCTAGTACTAGTGGTTGAACTCTGTAATTAACACACAATTATTCTTAGCTGTTTAAATTTTAACTGAAAAGTGATCCCTGTTAAATATGAGAGTGGGAAAAAGAGAGGGAGGAGATGTACAATTTGGGACATGCTCAATCAGACTTGCCCCAAATGATGGAGTTAGAAACATGCCAGGGGATTCCAACACAATCCCATCGAGGTGGCATGTACCAATGCCATTTCGCTAGTCCAAGTGATCAATTTCAGTTCACAATTGTTCACTCTGATAGGTCTAAGAATCAAAGGGATCACACAAACAAGACAAGTGTCTGCTAATACTAACTGATAGAATCAAAAAGGGAAAAAACGATCCAACATGGGAAGTGGGAGACACAGCAGACCCATAGAATGGCAGATGCCCTAAATAGCACTCTGGCCTCAGAATCAACCCTTAAGGCATTCAAATATACCATATTTCTAACACCAGAGAACATAGATTTTATGTTAACATGGCCCAAAATATATTTAGTCGCTTATTTTCTTGCTTTTAAATTCACTATTTCTACTTAAACATGAGTTTCCACTTGACAAGATTTCAAATATTATAGATATTTTAGAAGCCTTTGAAATTAAAATAATGTAAGTGAATATAATTTCTGTTAGCTTTAAGTGAACTGCTGAAAAGAGGCCAAATTATTTCTAGGTAGCAGTTTTAAAATGGCACAAAGAGGGATGAGGCAACCTCTTTCTGCAGGGTCAGAGCCTTACTTTGTAACGTATTATCCCTAGATGCATATACATGGCCTATTGAAGGCTGAGTTATCACATGAATCTACAGTGTCATTTGCCTACAGATAGCTTCTTGTTCAGAATACCAGCTCTGGTCAGTTATAAAAAGCTGATTTCCTTTTGGCAAGTCAGTTTTATCTCTCTCCCAATGCTGTGATGCTTGTGTAGTTTTTATTGTGGTTTAGTTGATTGCCTTGAAATTGTTTTCCATCTCATGTAAATTTGAAAATGCCTGTGCATGATTAGTGTTCACAGTTGGAAGAACATAAATTGTTCCTATTTTACACAGGTGATATATGAGCATATTTCTGAAAGTTCCTTGAAAAAAAAAAGCAGTAAAAGGCAGAAATTCAATAATAGTAATTTATCTGTTTGTAGGAACAATTGTCACTGTGATCTAAAACAACCTTTTCATTCTCTGTACTTTTGCTACAACAAAACCAATATTCATTAGGTCAGTTTGTATTTAACATATCCAATACTCTTACCACATTTTACAATTTTCTTTGCAGGTCAGCATTATTTTGTCAATCCTAAACATATAAATTTAACAGAACTGCTCATAGTTACTCTAATTCATGGAAAGTAAGGCTGAGTTTGTAGAGAAGCCATACTATAGATTATTTTCAAGAAAAATATTACTCTGGAGAAAAATGTGCAGTATACAACTTTGTCTCAGAATGTGCAGTATATTGTAGGGGAATCTAGCTTACTTAAATAACCTAAAATGCATCACATTGTTGAAGAATTTTGTTAACTCAGAGATAAAGTTAGCACAATGTTCAAAGGCCATTCCAGTAAGTTTTCAAAATTAACATGTGGAGTCCTTCCTCACTCTTTAAGTTTCTTGTCACACTCTGTAGGGTGAATGAGAAAGTTGATGGAATTTTTTATATTTGTAATATCTCTTACTTATATATATGTATGCTTTGCCTTGACTAACTCATTAATTTCCAATGTTTACTTATTTGCTTGAGATATGATATATGCAGATTGTAGAACATTTTCATAAAATGCATATAATCATTTCAAATATTAATATTTGTATAAAAATATCAGATTTGATAACTTTAACTGCCATGTTCATCCTTTAACATGAGTACAAAAAAGTTAATACAATGCCTATTATAAATTTTAAGTAATCAACCTACCTATATCCTTTCCAATATTAATTTGAGTTATCACAAATACAGAATTGGAATCTGAATGAACATAATATTGTCATTGTTTTCAAATGGTTATAAGCATTTGGAACAATTTATCTTTCAGATACAATAGGAATAGTAACTAGGAATTATAAAATTCAAAAATTTTAATTTGCTTAAAAATATAAGAAAATTAAGTATAAAAATGATGATTAATATAAACTACAAATGTAACCTGGATAATATTAAATATCTCACTAGTAACATATATATATTTTATATATGTATATATGATTAAATACACACATACACACACAGAGACACAGCAAGGAGGCCCATGGAAGCCATAATGTGGTACTCATAATTATATGCAGGCTATGTGATATAGACCATCTGACCACTCTGTGTAGTAAATTACCATTTGCCTCCTTTGCACTCAGTCCCATCTTGGCTACTTATGATATTGCAGTTAGGTCTCTCATACCTACTGTGTAAAAATGATCCTTCTAAACCCATCTCCCATTATCTTTTGTCTTAGGACTCTAATGAAATGTCTTGCTAAGTGCTTGAAGAAGTAAATATAGTTACTTTACATGGCACATATGTGTAACAAAACAATAGATAGCACCTTATAAATACATACAATTTTATATATCAATTTTAAAAAGTCTAGCAAACAATAAGAAAATATATTATCTTGCCATTATTGTCATCAATAATGTAATCTATCTGCCTATGTGTTATGTTATCATGGAGTCATAGTCCCCATCATTGGCCTTCTACTCTCAAATAAGATCCAGCCTACCAGGAAGTCTCTGAAATGACAGCTAGTCATACTGTTACCCAAAATTGAAATGCAAAGTACTCAAATCTGCACCAGTGACCATTATCTCATTTTGGATTGCAGTAATTGTGGCCTCTGCAGCCATGTACCCCACAGGGTTTGACTTTGAGATCCACCACAACATGCTGGATCAGAAGAGCCTAAGCTAAGGGATCATAACTTTTTTTCCCCTATACTGACTTGCAAATTGATTTGACCAGTAATTGATTTTTGTTTATTTGCTTGTTTTCCTTTATTTTGCTTTCTTCAATGGCAAATATTTACTTTCCCCTGAAGAGGCTTTGCAAAAAGATAACAAATGCTTTTCATTATTATTAGATTTGTCTGAGGCATGATAATTCTATTCACCTAAGGAGCAATTTCAAATTCAGATAATTTTTATAAACATTAAATAATGGTAACTAACCAACTGTGACCAAAAAGATACATAACCAGAATGTACCCCATCATTTCCAGTATGTATACATATCATTTTTAAGCTCCAATAGCTGAGATAATGAATTTTCTTTGTGCTTATTTTGCTGTATCTTATTCTCTTCTGTGTTTTAATTGTCCAATATTTGATAATAACATTAAATTGCTGCTACTAGGAAGTCCTCCATAGCATTGATCCTGAGAACCTCATTAATATGTTCTATAGAGTATACATATGCTCTTGTTGCTCATATAACTTTAATTACAATAGAGGAGCAAAATGACACTTGTGAATTGTCCACCTGAAAAAAAAGCATGAAATAATCCATACATTATAATTAACAGTGTACTAGTGTGATTTTAATGACTAAGTTGATCTCCAAACAGGAATGTTTTATTATAATTGCTAGGGCTGCTACATGAAATCTCAAATTTGTAGCAAGCTCTAAACTACTGTACTAAGTTCTAAACTACTATTCTAAACAATTTGTGCCATGGTATAAATATAACAAACTACTTATAGTTAAAACTTCTTATTTTTATGTGACATTTTCTCCTTTCTCTTTTTTAAAGATTTGTTTTCATTTACTTGAAAGGCTGGGTGACAGAATGAATAGGGGAGAGTGACCCAATTGCTAGATTACTACCCAGCAGTGGGCCAGTCCGAAGCAAAGAGACTGGACCTGCATCCCTGTCTCCCACATGGGTGATTGAAACCCTAGTATGTAAGTTGTCTTCCAGAGCTTTCCAAGGCACTTTAGCAGGGAGCTAGGCTGGATGCAGAACATCTGACATTCAAACTGGTACTCTGATATTGGATGCCAGCATTGCAGGCAGCAGCTTAACGTCTGAGCCTTTTTTTTTTTTTTTTTTGAAAAAAAGAATACCTAACTATTTTTATCACTTACCAATCTTCAGAAGTTACACATTGCAAATATAATTTTAAAAAATTAGCTATGTGATTAAGATAGAGGCAGAAATAGAAATTATGATTTTTATATGCTTGCTATGACAAATTAGCAGAATCTTTATAGCTTGAAATGAATCTGTATTTTATCATTCTGTTGGTCAGAAGTACAAAATGTGCCTCATCTGGCTCAGGAATGCTGGCAAGGCTACATTCTCTGAAGGCTTTGGGAAATGGTTCATTTTCTTGTCCTTCTGAGCTTCTTGATGATGACTACCTAACCTTTGGCTCATGGCTCTCTCCCTTTATCTTTTTTGCTGGTGATAATGCCTTGAGTTCTCTTGCAACATCACTGATTTCTTTCCTTCCTCTTCCCACTTTTAAGGACTCTGAATTCATGGTTAGCTTTAGTCCATTTTCTGTTAGTATATCCAAATGCCTGAGGCTAGGTCACTTGATAAATAAACATTGTAAACTTAGCTCAAACTTCTGGAGATTAAAGGATATGGAAAAATCATCAGTTAGGTTCTAGTGAAAACCTTAAATAGAAAATGACAGCACAATGGCATAAATGCTTAGGGTAGGTCTCATAGCAAGACAGGAAGCCAGAAAGACCGAGGTTTCCTGAGCACTACCTTAATCTCTTCCATGGGTATGTCCCAGCAAACTAGTAACCACCTACCAGGGGCCCTACCCATTAATATTCTGTGTATGTAAGCACTTCTGAACTGAGGATCAAGCCCCCAGTACACGAAAAATTAGAAAACAAACCACATCCAAACCGTATCATCCAGACTAAAATTTCTATGTTAATTTCAGTTTACAAGGTTATTCCCCCCTTGCCATGTAGATTCATAAATATTTGCAAGTTCTCAGAAATAAGATACACATATATTTGGAGACAATTATCTTGACTACCATGAGACACAATATAAAGTTTTTTCCAAAGACAAAAGTAATGACACTGAGAATCCAAATGAAACATATTGTGAATACTGTTATTTTGTATATAGTAAAAACCCGCTTTTAAGGACAAAGAAACACATTTAATGCTCATTTTGTGCACAATGCAGCCATAAAGATTTTATACATTGAGATTGTGTTTAATTTCTATTACATTTTATCATTTATGTGATGAAGGTCTCATTCTTAACGTTTGCCCCAGTAAAGATCATTATCCTCTAATTATATTGAACACAGAAATAAAAAAAAATGAATCTGTTGTGAATGGGGAGCCTTTAAAATATTTGCTATGCGAGATGGTTGATATTGACATACATATTTTATTCTATTTTTATTGAGATTCATTTTAGAAATCATGAAAACACTTATTTTAAAAATAATCTTGAAAGTTAATTTCAACATAAATTTACCAAGTGCATTATTGTTGAAGACATAAATTACAAAAAAATTTCTCTGTCTTAACAATAAAGATGTGCTGTGTAAATATTTCAATTACAAAAATGTAAATAACCATGAAAATAACTTTTAAAAGTCATTTTCATATATAATAATATTTGGAATCTATATGGAAAAATAAGTAATTTTAAGTAAAATTTCTTTTTTTTTAAAGATTTATTTATTTGAAAGACAGGGTCACAGAGAGGTAGACAGAAAGACAGGTCTTCCATCCGCTGGTTCACTCCCCAGATGGCCGCGACAGCCGGAACTGCGCCGCTCCAAAGGCAGGAGCCAGGAGCCTGGAGCCTCTTCCAGGTCTCCCACACGAGTACAGGGGCCCAAGGACTTGGGCCGTCTTCCACTGCTTTCCCAGGCCATAGCAGAGAGCTGGATCAGAAGAGGAACAGCCGAGACAGGCCAGCGCTTCAATCCACTGCGCCACAGCGCCAGCCCCGGTAAAATTTCAAATAATTATTTTCTTTTTTATACCTCTTCTAATTACAAGCTTAAACCTCTACTAAGTAAACAATTCAACAAATAGTAGGAAGTAAAGTAACACTGTTCCTCTACAAGTAGAGACAATCAAATCTCAAAATGTGAATGTCACTCAAAGCCACTGCATTTTCTGTACTCTATTAGTTACCACAAATCAGGGAAAAATATGGCATTTCTCTTTTTGGGACTGGCTTATTTCACTGAGTATAGTGGTTTCCAGTTGCATCCATTTTGTTGCAAAAAGACAGGATTTCAGACTTTTTATGGCTGAGCAGTATTCCGTAGTGTATATATACCACATTCTCTGTATCCTGTCATTTGTTGATGTACATCTGGGTTGATTCCATACCTTAGCTATTGTGTGTTGAGCTGCAATAAACATGGGGATACAGAAAACTTTCATTTCATTAGGGAGAGTTCCCAGAAGTGGGATGGCTGGGTCATATGGAAGATCTATTTTCAGATCTCTGAGGTATCTCATACAATCTTCCACAATGGCTGTACTAGTTTACAGTCTCATCAGTAGTGTATTAAGGAATCTTTCCCTCACATCCTCCCTAGCATTTATTGTTTTTTGACTTCTGTATGAGAGACATTCTAACTGGAATGAAGTGAAACGTCATTTTGGTTTTGATTTGCATTTCACTGAAGGCTAGTGATTGAATATTTTTTCATATGTTTGTAGACCATTCAGATTTCCAATTTTGAAAAATGCCTCTTCAAGTCCTCCCCTCGTTGTTTAAATGGATTGTTTGTTTTAGTGTTGAGTTTCTTAAGCTCTTTCTAGATTCTGGATATTATTCCTTTATCAGTTGCATAGTTTACAAAAATTTTCTCCCATTCTGTTAGTCGCCTCTTTACTTTGGAGAGTGTTTTCTTTGTATAGTACAGAAACTTCATAACTAGATGTAATCCCACTTTTATGTTTTTTGCTTTGATTGTCTATGATTCTGGGGTTTTTTCCAAGAAGCCTTTGCCTATGCCAATGTCTTGCAAACTTTTTCCAATGTTCTGCTCTAGTAATCTGATGATATCAGGTTCTAAATTTAGATTCTTGATCTATTTGAGTTTCAAAAGCAAAAAATAATAAAATTTGCAATATTTCTTTTGGAATATAATATTTTCTATCATATTTTTAAAAGTTACTGGTAGCCATC